>NC_057801.1:333527211-333789019 GCF_018294505.1 Triticum aestivum
GGCCCAGTGCCCAATGTTACTAAAGATTTAGAAGAATAAGGACAAGTTCTAAGGAAGCTCAAGCCAAAGATACCACATCACAATGATGCCCATCCTGTGGCTGAGAACATGAACATCAGAAAAGACTCGGGATTGAGGATATGGAGGATGGCAGATCCATATGCCACAAGGAGATGAACTGTTGTTGATTACAGGTTCCACACAAAGGAACAACAGGACTTCTATGAAACAATTCTGTTGGACAAGAAGCCCATAGTCTGTGACATGAGGTGGGTTGACCGAAAATTCATCAAGAAAAATGAACAACACTATCCTGGAGTGCAAGACAGCTTTGTTTCTTGTGGAGTTGCATATTTTGTTGGGGAAAAGCTCACAAATTGGAATGATGAACTTATCATGCAATTCTACTCCACAGCACATTTTTACCCAGATGGAAGAATTGTTTGGATGTCTGAAGATAGAAGGTACCAATCCACTGTAGAAGAATGGGCAAAACTGATAAATGCCCCAAAGGAAAATGATGATGATCTGGATGTATGTGCCAAGAAGAAAATGGGACACAATACCATGGCACACATGTACAAGGAGATCCCAGACAAAGCCCTAGAGACTTTCACTTTTGGATCAGTCCATTTTCTGTTGTCAGGGCTTCCTACTATCAATTGGATTCTGAGGCACACTCTGTTGCCCAAGTCAGGTGACCACAACATGATCAGAGGGCATGCCATCAATATGTTGCATTTATTTGATGTGCCACAAAAATTCAAAGTCATGAGCCTTATAGTTGAAACCATAAAGAGGACTGCAGCAGATCATAAGAGGAGCTGTGGATATGCCCCTCAGATTCAGGAATTGATCAACTCAAAGATGGGAACTGACAAATATCTATTGGATAGGGAACATTTTTGCGTTTGAATCCTCCAAACCCTTCCCTTTACTTTCTTGCAAGTTGCATGCTTTAATTTCCCCTGCCTATATACTCTTTGCATCCTTGCTTGAATTGTGTGATGATTGCTTGACTTGTCCTAAGATAGCTAAAATCTGCCAAACTCTAAAATTGGGAAAAGGTTAAGTTTTTAATTGGTCAAGTAGTCTAATCACCCCCCTCTAGACTTACTTCAAGGTCCTACAATACTCAATGGAGGACAACCACATGCCTCCCTCCAAAGACGAGGTGAGCCTCGGCGACGATGAATTAGGTATGCCTGAGGATCCCGTAGAGCAGGTTCGCTTCCAGCAACAGCTTATGGCCACTGCAAGAAGCCTGAAAAAGAAGCAGCAGCAGCTCCAAGCTGACCAAGATCTGCTCACAGACAGATGGACTAAGGTCCTGGAAGCCGAGGAATACGGACTCGACCGCCCCACCAAAGGGTACCCAAAGCACAATTTGCTACCTCAACTTGAGAAGGAGGTCCTTAAGCCCACACCCCAACGCCAATACATCACGGTCCGGGGCAATACACAAGAAACGCGAGGCATCGTCCATAAACCACGACATGACAGACATAAGCGTCACAAAAATAATGGTGGCGCCCAAGACACGGCAGTCAGTGTTGGATTCCGCAGCTCCCAGTCCGGTCAGCGGAAAGAGAACAATACAGGCCCATCCGGCCCGGACAGCATACTCGACCAACCATGTCAAATTCATGGTACCCCGGGAAGGGCAGCCAATCATTCCAGTAAAGAATGCCAGATCTTTAAAACAAAACGGTCGGTCGTGCACCGGAAATAATAAAAAGGGGTCTCAAAGCTATGAAGACAACGAGGAGCCCAGACCATCAAGCATTATGAGGTAAAAGAAAAATCTTCCGAAAACCAACAAGGAAATGAAATGAATGTGTACTCCTCGGGATGCCGACCCAACAATACAAGTCACCCCACGGTACAAAAATACTGCCGATCATCTCTGATCACACAGATCGTCCAGCCAATTTCAACAATGGCAATTCAATTGCACTTACCATCGACCCAATAGTTGGTGGGTTCCACCTCACATGAGCCCCTATTGGCATAAACAGCAGCCCAAACTTGCTGCACCAAGATACAGTTCACCAGATAGGTATTGATCGCTTGAGGATCAAACCCACTAAAAACATCTTCTCAAAGATGTCGTTCCAGGTGTAAAGGCCAAGTTTTACAGGCCCACCACCCTGGAGGTTATCTTCGGATCACCAAACAAGCACCATACCGAAGATTAATTCTTCGGCAATGTGCCCTTATATAGTAACTATTATATACTACCGGGACGAACCGCGTTGGCTCGACTCAATGCGGTAACACACCATGCCCAACCCATGTGACATAGTCACAATTATGGGCAAGGCCGAACTCCACCCCGACACTGGAAAGTATACCGTCGCTGAGGTAGGGTGTTGTGCCTTTCTATCGAACCTCGATTCGACATTCAACCCCCCGGACACGAATAGAGGAGTCCGAGCTACTTTACGACATGATAGCACGGCTCGACCAGGCTCTGATCAAGCACCCGTGGTTCAACCACCCTATGACACACAAATGCCTCTAAGCATTTCTCTTTACAGGCTCACTTTTGCGCAGAACAGGACTGGCGACATGGAATCAGCTCGGACGCACAGAGAGGAAATACACAAGTATTCCCCAAGAAGACAGTCCGGATACACTTCGGATCTGCACACAGCTTCCTCCCGTCCGGTCGCAACACGTTCCGCCAGTATACCTCCTTTCATAGCATTAACCATACTTATACGCATAGACGTGTCACTCCACTACAACACATAGAACTATATGACACTTACTGGCTGTCATTCCTC
Organism: Triticum aestivum; assembly: GCF_018294505.1. Taxonomy (NCBI): domain Eukaryota; kingdom Viridiplantae; phylum Streptophyta; class Magnoliopsida; order Poales; family Poaceae; genus Triticum; species Triticum aestivum. Next base: position 333,530,001 of record NC_057801.1, read on the forward strand.
ATTGACGCCTTTTTCGTCATAACGGCACTCGCACATAGTGTCATGCCCCACTATGCCAGGGGCTTCATTGTCCTCATAATATGGCAACAAAGTCCAGTCACCCTCTCGGTCACTCGGCGCCCCGAACTTATAGCACTATATGCATCAGCTCTGAATCATGTCTTGGGTCATTAGTTGGGTTTGCCTGGCTCCCATGTTTTGGTACCTTACGTTGCGCTCCATCGGCTAAGGTAGCGCTGGGAGAACTACTGCGATTGTGTCGCGGTTCTTCCGGACGAGCACCTCAGTAGAGAAAGCCGAAAACTGACTGTCATGATACGACAAGAGCTGGTCAGCTGTTCAAGAGGTTGTAAAATCTTTAAGGATTTATTCTGCATAATGCCATAACAAATGCAGAGTGCGACGGATCAGTCTTCCGATCAGGCGCTGTTAGAGCCCCCCCCCCCGTACGGTCTTCCGAACACCAGGGGCTGCGCCTACCATACTCGAATTCCTATGGCTACGTGAGAGTGATAAAGCCCTATAGTATGATTGCCTGGTTCGCTGTGATGAACACCTCCTTCAAGGACCCAAAAATGGGATAAAGAGTGTTCAGGTATGTCCCGAACACCCCCGTACTTTCTACGTGGGGGCAGAAGCCGACGACTGGCCAACTCTCAAGATTCATATATATCAAACGGACGTACAGGAAGAAAAAAAAATCATATAACAGGCAATAAATAATAACAGTGCCAGTGTCCCGCATTACAAAGGACAACATGACTACCTTCAGGGAAATATAATGTCTTTGGTACATTGTTCCGCCACAAGGCAGGCTCCTTTCAGGACGCCATCATAATATAATTCGGGCTTGCGGTGCTCCTTACCCTCCGGTGGTCCCTCAGCCATCAGCTTTTCAGCATCAAGCTTCCCCTAGTGCACCTTTGCACGGGCAAATGCCATGCGTGCACCTTCTATACAGACCGACCGCTTAATGGCTTTGAGCCGAGGGCAAGCACCAACAATCCGATTCACGAGCCCGAAGTAACTGCTTGGAATTGGCTCAGCAGGCCACAACCGGACAACTAAGTCCTTAATGGCTAGTTCAGCTACCTAGTGCATTCGATCAGCTGCTTCAGCTGATCGACAAAGGGCACCGGATAATTCAGCGCCAAATACTGCGACCACAAATTCTTTTCTGCAGACTTCTTCTCCTCAGACCGGTAGAATTGAGCAGCATCAGATATGCTGCATGGTAGGTCTGCAAACGTCCCTGGAGAAACAACAATTCAAATTGTCACTTTGAATTTCTCCTATAAAAATCGCTTTGAGTAAAAAAGCCTTACCAGCCACAATTCGCCTCGCCTCCTGAATGTCCTTCAGAGCACCTCGGGCTTCCTCCTGAACATCATTTGTGGCTTGGAGAGCTTGGGCAAGTTCGGATTCATTCTCTGCTAGACTCTGCTCCAAGATCTCGCTTCTCTTCACGGCCTCCTGGAGCTCTTGTTCAGCTTCAATGACCCTGGCCTCGTGCTTCTCACGAAGACCCTGCTCCACGGTGGCCTTCTTGTCGGCTTCGGCCACAACCTTCTTTAGCGCCCCAATTTCGGCATTTGCTCCTAGAGCACACAATACAAATGATTTCATCAGGCACAACTACTCATTTGTGCTTAATTTATCAAAGGTTTCGACATACCTTGCTTGTCCTCCAACTGCTTCTTCACTCGGCCAAGTTCTTCTTCGGCCCGCTCCAGACACTGCTTTAGTCCGGACACTTCCACAGTATGAGAGGAGATCGTCGCTATAGACGCCTGTTTTCAAACAAAGAGATATATGTCATTAACTGAGTCCCCTGTGAAGCAGAAACTTGATCCCCTGTCCGGTTCTCTCTCTTTCACCGGACAGTGCATCAGGGGCTACTGATCATACTATGACAATCTTCAATGGTTTCTAAAAACATACCTCAAAGCCTTTTATAAGGCTAATGCAGGATTCATTCAGTCCGCTCTCAGCGGACTGAATCTTTTCAATCACCGCACCCATAAGGGCGTGATGTTCATCGACAATGGACGCATTCTTTAGCGATGTCGATAGGCCGCCCTACAGCTCTGCTTGGACAGAGGATGCCGGCGGAGCAGGCTTGCCTACTTCCGTCAAGGGGGTTGTCTGCCTGATCCTGGAGCTTCAAAGGTCTCTAGGACCGTGTCCGGCTGCGGGCCGAATCTAAAATCGCCCCTGCCATCGACGTTTATGGGAACCGTTGCTCCCTTGTATCCGGCCCCAGAGGTGTTCCCTCCCTGGTCTAGGTCCTACTGAGACGACACCTTGGTGTCACGCCCAGGCTTCGGGGAATGGGCCTCTGGAGGCACCTCGCTCTCTAGGGCATCTGAGCTCAGCGAATCCTCCGATGAGGACTATTCGGCGGGAAAACCTCGCCGGGCTGCACAAAGTATGGCGCAAGTTAAAATATTGCACCTTAGTAATCCAGGGCGCTTAGGCGTGTTCGGGTTTCGTGTATTCATGATTTTACGAGGGGTTGGGCCCTGGGATCCCACTCCGGGCTGCTATTGGTTGCCGTGGTGGACGCCTCTAGAAGGGGATTTTTTTCACCTTAGTAATCCAGGACGCTTTGGCGATTCGGCCTCCAAGGATGAGGAGGCCGCCCTTTTATTCCCTCCCCCCATGGAGGATTCGTCTTCTTCCTCCTCTTCATCTTCGGAAGGGCGGGCGTCAGAGTCTTCGGATTTTGTGTCCGAAGCACCGCGGCGACGGAGGCCGCTCTAGGTCTCCTTGGCCTCCTTGAAGGCCTCTTTCTTCGGCGCTTTGTAAGGCGCTGGGACCAGAATCTTCGTCAGGAGAGGTCCTGCCAGTTCCTCTGGCAGCGGTGCCAGACAATGTATCTACCCCCACCTTCTTCGCCCATTCCTGGGATAATTGCGGAAAGCATCATAAAGAGTCTCCCTCGGGATATGCCATCTAAACATGGATAGACAAAACATAGCGGTAACTTTCCGGGCTTGCGGGGCGGGACAGTTTATACCCACGGTCCTTGGCGGAGCCCGGCCACAGTTTGCCGAACTTGAAGAGCACCTTCCAGATATCCTTGTGTGAGCAGCCGAAGAGCTCCCGCAGGGTCTGGTGCTTGGCCGGGTCGTATTCCCACAAATTACAGGCTCGGTGCTGGCAAGGGAGAACCAGGCGAACTAACATCACCTGGACTACATTGATGAGTTTGACATCCTTGTCTACCACGCCCTTGACGCGTGTTTGGAAAACCGACAGCTCATCGGATGAGGACCAATTTAGGCCCTTCTTGGGCCAGGACGTGAGCTGCAGTGGGGCTCCGGATCTGAATGTGGGAGAAGCGACCCACTTTTTACCACGCGGCTCAGTGATGTAGAACCACTGCTGCTGTCACTCCTTGATGGAGTCATCGAAGGTGCTTGTCGGCCATGTGACCTTGGGCATCTTGCTCACCATGGCGCCGCCGCACTCGGTGTGTTCGCCGTTCACCACCTTGGGCTTCACATTGAAGATCTTCAACCATAAGCCAAAGTGGGGCGAAATACGGAGAAAGGCCTCACACACGACGATAAATGTCGAGATGTTAAGGAAAGAATTAGGGGACAGATCGTGAAAATCAATCCCGTAATAATACATGATGCCGCGAACAAAGGGGTGAAGGGGAAACCCGAGCCCGCGGATGAAATGAGGAAGAAACATGACCCTCTCGTGAGGCTCCGGATTAGGGACAATCTCTCCCGCCGTCGGAAGACGGTGGCCGATTTTCTTGGCCAGGTACCCGGCCTCTCAAAGTTTTTTTATATCCTTCCCCTGGACGGTAGAGGCCATCCATTTGCCTCCTGCTCCGGATCCGAACATCTCCGGAGAGCCTCTTTTTGGTGGAGAATACAAACGCTTGGGCGCTAGGGCTCAAGCGAAGGGGAATGGACGAGCAGAAAGAAAAGGCGTGGGTAAAGAAGAAGAGGTCTTATCTCTTTATAGAGGCCATAAAAACTTTTCCTCCCCACTTGCCTGATGGAACCCGCTCATTCCCCACTCGCCGCGATTGGCGGTACGGTTGGGCTACCCGCGCCCGTATTGATGAAAGTCCCGTGATAAGGGGAACACGATCTCTGCTTCGACGAGACGTGCCGAGGAAACCGCCTCGCTATATGCGCAGTAGCTGGTTGGTAAAACGGCTCGAATAATGACACGGCCAAGGTGTGATGTCATGTTATCTAAAGTTGTCAGCAGATTATATTTGTGGAATATTGTTCTCTCTACGGTGGAATGCGGAGGTTATCTTACAGAGCCGGACACGATCCTTAATCTACTTTGGAGTATTCGGAGATGGAACCCGCCTTGCAATGCTGAAGACAATTTGCACGCCGGACTCATCATCATTGAAGCCTGGTTCAGGGGCTACTGAGGGAGTCCTGGATAAGGGGGTATCCGAACAGCCGGACTATATACTTTGGCCAAACTGTTGGACCGTGAAGATACAAGACTCAAGACTTCGTCCCGTGTCCGGATGGGACTCTCCTTTGCGTGGAAGACAAGCTTGGCGATCCGGATGTTAGATATCCTTCTTTGTAACCGACTCTGTGTAACCCTAGCCTCCTCCGGTGTCTATATAAACCGGAGGGTTTAGTCTGTAGGACAATAACAATCAGAATCATAGGCTAGCTTCTAGGGTTTAGCCTCTACGATCTCATGGTAGATCTACTCTTGAAATACTCATGTCATCAAGATCAATCAAGCAGGAAGTAGGGTATTACCTCCATCGAGAGGGCCCGAACCTGGGTAAAACATCGTGTCTCCTGCCTCCTGTTACCATTAGCCTTAGACGCACAGTTCGGGACCCCCTACCCGATATCCGCCGGTTTTGACACCGACACCCCCTCCCCCGTATATAAAGGAGTGGAGGAGGGGGAGGGCCAGCCCTCTCTAGGCGCGCCCAAGGGGGGAGTCCTACTCCCGGTGGGAGTAGGATTCCCCCTTCCCAAGTTGGAGTAGGAGAGGGAAGGGAAGGAGGAGTAGGAGAGAAGGAAAGGGGGCCGCACCCCCCAAACCAATTCCTATTTGGCCTCCTGCCCAAAGGGGGGCGCACCAACCCCTTATGGGCTGGTGTGCTTCTTTCTTATGGCCCATAAGGCCCATAACTCCTCCCCGGTGAATTCCGGTAACTCTCCGGTACTCCGATAAATACCCGAATCACTCGGAACCTTTCCGATGTCCGAATATAGTCGTCCAATATATCAATCTTTACGTCTCGACCATTTCGAGACTCCTCGTCATGTCCCCAATCTCATCTGGGACTCCGAACTACCTTCGATACATCAAAACACATAACTCATAATATAAATCGTCACCGAACGTTAAGTGTGCGGACCCTACGGGTTCGAGAACTATGTAGACATGACCGAGACGTGTCTCCGGTCAATAACCAATAGCGGAACCTGGATGCTCATATTGGCTCCCACATATTCTACGAAGATCTTTATCGGTCAAACCGCATAACAACATACCTTGTTCCCTTTGTCATTGGTATGTTACTTGCTCGAGATTCGATCGTCGGTATCTCAATACCTAGTTCAGTCTCGTTACCGGCAAGTCTCTTTACTCGTTATGTAATGCATCATCCCGCAACTAACTCATTAGTCACATTGCTTGCAAGGCTTATAGTGATGTGCATTAACGAGAGGGCCCAGAGATACCTCACCGACAATCGGAGAGACAAATCCTAATCTTGAAATACGCCAACTCAACAAGTACCTTCGGAGACACCTGTAGAGCATCTTTATAATCACCCAGTTACGTTGTGACGTTTGGTAGCACACAAAGTGTTCCGCCGGTAAACGGGAGTTGCATAATCTCATAGTCATAGGAACATGTATAAGTCATGAGGAAAGCAATAGCAACATACTAGACGATCAAGAGCTAAGCTAACGGAATGTGTCAATTCAATCACATCATTCTCTAATGATGTGATCCCGTTAATCAAATGAGAACTCATGTACATGGCTAGGAAACTTAACCATCTTTGATTCAACGAGTTAGTCAAGTAGAGGCATACTAGTGACACTTTGTTTGTCTATGTATTCACACATGTACTAAGTTTTCGATTAATACAATTCTAGCATGAATAATAAACATTTATCATGAAATAAGGAAATAAATAATAACTTTATTATTGCCTCTAGGGCATATTTCCTTCAGTCTCTCACTTGCACTAGAGTCAATAATCTAGTTCAGATCACCATGTGATTTGACACCAATATTCACATCTGTATGTGGCTAACACCCATAGTTCACATCATCATGTGACTAACACCCGAAGGGTTTACAAGAGTTAATAATCTAGTTCACATTGCTATGTGATTAGCACCCAAAGAGTACTAAGGTGTGATCATGTTTTGCTCGTGAGAGGAGTTTAGTCAACGGGTCTGTCTTATTCAGAGCGTATGTATTTTGCAAATATTCTATGTCTACAATGCTCTGCACGGAGCTACTCTAGCTAATTGCTCCCGCTTCCAATATGTATCCAGATTGAGACTTAGAGTCATCTGGATTGGTGTAAAAGCTTGCATCGATGTAACTCTTTACAACAAACTCTTTATCACCTCTATAACCAAGAAATATTTCCTTAGTCCTCACTAAGGATATTCTCGACCGCTATCCAGTGATCTACTCTAGATTAAAATTGTACTCCCTTGCCAAACTCAAAGCAAGGTATACAATAGGTCTGGTACACAACATAGCATACTTTATAGAACCTATGACTGAGGCATAGGGAATGACATTATTCTCTTTCTATTTTCTGCCATGGTCGGGTTTTGTGTCTTACTCAACTTCACACATTGTAATACAGACAAGAATTCCTTCTTTGACTGATCCATTTTGAACTCTTTCAAAAACTTGTCAAGGTATTTACTCACTGAAAAATCATATCAAGCGTCTTGATCTATCTCTATAGATCTTGATTCTCAATGTGTAAGCAGCTTCACTGGGGTCTTTCTTTGAAAAACTCGTTTCAAATACTCATTTTTGCTTTCCATAAGATTCTACATTATTTCTGATCAACAATATGTCATTCACATATACTTTATCAGAAATGTTGTAGTGCTCCCACTCACTTTCCTATAAATACAAGCTTCACCACAAGTCTGTATAAAACTATATGCTTTGATCAACTCATCAAAGCGTATATTCCAACTCTGAGATGCTTGCACCGGTCCATAGATGGATCACTGGAGCTTGTACACTTTGTTAGCAGCTTTAGGATTGACAAAACCTTCTGGTTGTATCATATAAAACTCTTCTTTAATAAATCCATTAAGGAATGCAGTTTTGACATCCATTTGCCAGATTTCATAAAATGTGGCAATTGCTTACATGATTCAGACAGACTTAACCATCGATACGAGTGAGAAAATCTCATCGTATTCAACACCTTGAACTTGTCGAAAAACTTTTTGCAACAAGTCAAGCTTTGTAGATAGTAACACTACTATCATTGTTTGTCTTCCTCTTGAAGATCCATTTATACAATATGGCTTGCCGATCATCGGGCAACTCCACCAAAGTCCACACTTTGTTCTCATACATGGATCCCATCTCAGATTTCATGGCCTTCAAGCCATTTCATGGAATCTGGGCTCATCATCGCTTCCTCATAGTTCGTAGGTTCATCATGGTCTAGTAACATGACTTCCAAAACAGGATTACCATACCACTCTGGTGTGGACTGTACTTTGGGAGGTCTACGAGGTTCTATAGTAACTTGATCTGAAGTTTCATGATCATCATCATTAGCTTCCTCACTAATTGGTGTAGGAATCACTGGAACTAATTTCTGTGATGAACTACTTTCCAATTTGGGAGAAGGTACAATTACCTTATCAAGCTCTACTTTCCTCCCACTCACTTCTTGGGTTCGAGCTTATCACGTTGAAACTTTTCACATAAGCATCGCAGCCCCAAACTCTAAGAAACGATAACTTTGGTTTCTTGCCAAACCACAGTTCATAAGGCGTCGTCTCAACGGATTTTGATGGTGCCCTATTTAAAATGATAGTGGTAAATCGGTAAGATACATCATAGATCGCACCATATCCCATAAAGTGCAGTTATGATGATCGGACAGATCATTATGTTGTGGTGTTCCATGCGGCGTGACCTGTGAAACTATTCCGCATTATTTTTAAATGAAGGCCAAACTCGTAACTCAAATATTCTCCTCTACAATCAGATTGTAGAAACTTTATTTTCTTGTTATGATGATTCTCCACTTCACTCTGAAATTCTTTGAACTTTTCAAATGTTTCAGACTTGTGCTTCATTAAGTAGATATACTCATATCTGCTCAAATCATCTGTGAAGGTCAGCAAAAAATGATACCTGCCACGAGCATCAACACTCATTGGACCGCATACATCGGTATGTATTATTTCCAACAAGTAAGTAGCTCGTTCCATTATTCTGGAGAACGGAGTTTTAGTCATCTTGCCCAAAAGTCATGGTTCCCAAGCATCAAATGATTCATAACCAAGTGATTCCAAAAATCCATCTTTATGGATTTTCTTCATGGCTTTACACCGATATGACCCAAACGGCAGTACCACAATTAAGTTGCACTATCATCACCAACTTTGCATCTTTTGGCATCAATATTATGAATATGTGTATCACTACGATCGAGATCCAACAAACTATTTTCATTGGGTGTATGACCATCGAAGGTTTTATTCATGTAAACAAAACAACAATTATTCTCTGACTTTAAATGAATAACTGTATTGCAATAAACATGATCAAATCATATTCATGCTCAACACAAATGCCAAATAACAATGATCAAATCATATTCATGCTCAACACAAATGCCAAATAACATTTATTTAGGTTTATCACTAATCCCTAAAGTATAGGCAGTGTGCGATGATGATCATATCAATCTTGGAACCACTTCCAACACACATCGTCACTTCACCCTCAACTAGTCTCTGTTTATTCTGTAACTCCTGTTTCGAGTTACTAATTTTTTTAGCAACCGAACAAGTATCAAATACCCAGGGGCTACTATAAACACTAGTAAGGTACACATCAATAACCTGTATATCAAATATACCCTTGTTCACTTTTCCATCCTTCTTATCCACCAAATAGGCAGGGCATTTCCGCTTTCAGTGACCATTTCCTTTGTAGCAGAAGCACTCAGTTTCAGGCTTTGGTCCAGCTTTGGGCTTCTTCATGGGAGTGACAACTTGCTTGTCATTCTACTTGAAGTTCCCTTCCTTTCCCTTTGCCCTTTTCTTGAAAGTAGTGTCTTGTCAATCATCAACACTTGATGCTCTTTCTTGATTTCTACCTTCGTCGATGTAACGCCCCAAATCCGATGCGCCAGGTGTCTTCCAGCTACTCGTCATTGTTGCCATGCCTTTTGCTTGCGTGTTGCATTTTGCAATGTCATCATTTGCATTTCATCAGCATGTTTTTCAAAAATTGCATCCGTTTGGGTTCCCCCGGTTCTCTCCATTGTCCGTTCTGAGCACAAACACACTCTCATGCACCCGTTGCCCCTCTCAGTCCTTGTTTCGTGAGTAGGAGAAAAACGTTCTCGGAATGGGTCGAGATTTGTCGAGTGGCCTTGGCATATCACCGGTAGACCGCCCATCAAATTTCGTTCCATTTGGAGGTCGTTTGATGCCCTAACGGTTAACCGTGTAGCCTAAAACCCCTCTCTCTTTGAAGCCCAGCCCTTCTTCACCACAGCCCATGAGCACATCCTAACCCCCTCCATGTTCTCGGTCATTCGATCATGATCGTGTGGGCGAAAACTGCTCCTCATTTGGACTCTCCTAGTTCCCTCTACCTATTTAAACACCCCCTCCCCCGAATTTTCGGATCAATCCTACCCTAACCCTAGCTTTCTCCCTCCCCTCTCCGCACCGGACATGTCCGCCCGCCGCCGGACGAACCGCGCCCCCGCCCCACGCCCAGTCAGCGCCCGCCACGTGTCCCCGCTCCTCCCCTCCGCCACGGCCCTGCAGGCCCACGGTCGGCCCTCCCGAGCCGTGCCGGGCCCGAGCGACCGCATCCCGCGCCCGTGCCCCGCCGCCTTCGCCCATCGGCGACCCCGCCGCCCGGCGCCCGCCGCCGCCTTTCGTCGTTGCCCCGCCGCCGTGGATCTCGCGCCCACCGCTGGAGCTCCGCCGACGCCCCGCGACCTCGCCACCGGTCGCCACCCTCCTCGCCAGCGCCCCGTCTTCCCTGCTGTCCCTCGCCGCGCCGCCCTTGCCGGAGAGCGCCACCCCTCGCCGGAGTCCGCCCCGATCCGGATCTGGTCGGGTGGACTAGATCCACCAGGCCCCCGAACCAAATGCATCGTCCCGCGCCCGGATCTCTTTGTCCCGCACCGTCCCGTCCACGTTTTCGCGGGGTATATTTATGCCAAGTCCCCTGAAACTCATATTATGTTGCATACTTTGACATGCCATACCTTCTTGTGTGTTGCTCCGTATTGCGTGCTTAAATATAAAAATGTTCATAATGAGATGCGATTTTGTTCCATTGTGACATGCTTGTTTGAGTCCATCTTGATTCCATTATCGTTGTTGCAAGAGTGCTATATGATGTTAACTGTTGTCTGTTAACAGAAATTGTTGTTTTGTCTTTTTCATTGCATTTTGTGTGTGCATCCTATGAGCTTGATGTCTACATGAGTTTTGAGATACATCATGCCATCTTTATAGTGGTGCAATCCATGTATTTTTGGGAGTCTTGTAGTGAGTGCATCGAGCTCGTGAAGTAGGGTGCTTGCTATTTCTGTTTTGCTGGGCTGAATCTATTATCTCATGATGCTATGTACACCTGCTTCTACAAGTCATTCTATGCATAATCTGGAGATGTTCACTAAGGATGTTTTGTTTTACATGTTATGCTCTATCCATCTGTGCCCTTGGTTGCATTTATGTCTTGCTGTAGATTGTTGTTATCATGCTCCAAACTTGCTAAATAATGTTGCTGTCAGCCAGTTAACTTTAAGTTCAGTATTTGCCATGTGTTTTGCTAGTGATCCATGCACTCTATCACTATGATATTGCCATGCTTAGCTTCATAATCATGTCTTCTTACTGTTGGTCACCTTGTCATGCCATGTATTGCCATGTGGTGAGTTGTACAAGCTCACCAACATGCCTACTTATCGTTGTTCCTGCCATGTACAGTTATTCTGAATCTATCGTATCATTTGCCATGTTTGCATGGATCCTACCATCTTTTCTGTTGATCTTTGGAATTAGTTCAGTAAGGGAGTTTTGTTCTCTGTCTTTAGTATTAGCATGCTATGCCTTTGTTTGCCATGATAAGTTCCTGTATCATGTTGTTTGATAGCTCTAAACATTGCAACCTGATAGTATTTCTGCTATGTCCAGTGATTTCTGCCGTCTGTGAAACTGTTATTATTTGCAATCTTTCCATGACCTTTTGAGAATGTTCTAGTGATTTCTGGAGATAGCCCAGTGTTCATGTTTTGTCATGATTTACTTGTACATCATGTACATGCCTTTTGTTTTCATGTTGAGGAGGTGTAGCATATTGTCTTGATGCTTGCTAGATGCCTAGTTGCTGTTTTGGACAGCTTGTCCTTTAAACTTGTTTCATGTGTATGTGTTGAACCGTTGCTCCGTTTAGAGTGTGCTCTATATGAAACTTGCTTAGAATTGCATGTAGTTTCATCATGCCATGTTGCATCCATGCTTTGAGAGTGTTTGCTTGATGTTTGAATGTATTTTGCATCAATGTCATGTTCAACTTGTTTTGCTCATATCTTCTAGGCCGTAGCTCCGAACTAAATGAACTTTATATGTAACTTGACTAGATTTTCGTGTAGATCATCTTGGTGCATCTTAACTTGCTCTTTAACAACTTGAACATAAGGTTTATTAAGATCTGGACCAATTTCAAAATTTGCATATGAGGACTTACCGGAATTGTTACATGTTGTTTCCGGCCTCATTTAAACTTGCTTTGATGTGTTGTTCTAGTATGCATCATCTCTTGCCATGAGTAGCTTCATTTAGCCTTTGTCATGCATCATGCTTGGTTGTGCATCATGTCATGTTTATGTGTTGAGTGTTTACCATGTGTTTGCTTCTTTCCGGTTGTGCTCCTTCTCGTTAGTTCCTGTTTCGTTGTGATCGTGAGGATACGTTCGTCTACGCTTGGTTCGTCTTTGCCCGTTCGTCTTCTTCATGGACTCGTTCTTCTTCCTTGCGGGATTTCAGGCAAGATGACCATCACCCTGAATCTCACTACTATCATTGCTATGCTAGTTGCTTCGTTCTATCGCTATGCTGCGCTACCTATCACTTGCTTATCAAGCCTCCCAAGTTGCCATGTCAGCCTCTAACCTTTTCACCCTTCCTAGCAAACTGTTGCTTGGCTATGTTACCGCTTTGCTCAGCCCCTCTTATAGCATTGCTAGTTGTAGGTGAAGTTGAAGATTGCTCCATGATGGACAGGATTATGTTGGGATATCACAATATCTCTTATTTAATTAATGCACCTATATACTTGGTAAAGGGTGGAAGGCTCGTCCTTATCCCTGGTGTTTTGTTCCACTCTTGCCGCCCTAGTTTCTGTCATACCGGTATTATGTTCCTTGATTTTGCATTCCTTACACGGTTGGGTGATTTATGGGACCCCCTTGACAGTTCGCTTTGAATAAAACTCCTCTAGCAAGGCCCAACCTTGGTTTTACCATTTGCCTCACCTAAGACTTTTTCCCTTGGGTTTCCGGAGCCCGAGGGTCATCTTTATTTACCACCCAGGCCAGTGCTCCTCCAAGTGTTGGTCCAAACTAGAGCACCGTGCGGGACCGTCCCTTGGCAACTTGGGTTACGTTGGTACCTGTACGCTTCGCTAATCCGGTGTGCCCTGAGAACGAGATATGTGCAGCTCCTATCGGGATTTGTCGGCACAGTCGGGTGGTCTTGCTGGTCTTCATTTACCATTGTCGAAATGTCTTGTAAACCGGGATTCCAAGACTGATCGGGTCTTCCTTGGAGAAGGTATATCCTTCATTGACCGTGAGAGCTTGTGATGGGCTAAGTTGGGACACCCCTGCAGGGTATAAACTTTCGAGAGCCGTGTCCGCGGTTATGTGGCACATGGGAATTTGTTAATGTCCGGTTGTAGATAACTTGACACCAGATTCGAATTAAAACGCATCAACCGTGTGTGTAGCCGTGATGGTCTCTTTTCGGCGGAGTCCGGGAAGTGAACACGATTTTGGGTTATGTTTAACGTAAGTAAGAGTTCAGGATCACTTCTTGATCATTGCTAGCTTCACGACCGTCCCTTTGCTTCTCTTCTCGCTCTTATTTGTGTATGTTAGCCACCATATATGCTTAGACGCTGCTACAACCTCACCACTTATCCATTCCTTTACCCATTAAGCTTTGATAGTCCTGATAACCATGGTAATGGGATTGCTGAGTCCTTGTGGCTCACAGATTACTACAACAACAGTTGCAGGTACAGGTAATGCGATGATCTTGACGCGAGACTGATGTTTGCTTGTTTTGGAGTTCTTCTTCTGCTTCTTCTTCGATCAGGGGATAGGTTCCAGGTCGGCAGCCGGGGCTAGCAGGGTGGATGTCGTTTGATCTTCTATTTGTGTATCATCCATAGTCGGATGTTCCTCTTATGTATGATGATGTTGTATTCGTGTGGCATTGTTCGCCTCTTGTATGTATCCCCAACTATTATGTAATGGTACAATGTAATGATATCCACCTTGCAAAAGCGTCTCCAATATGCGCTTCTATCCTTGGTGGGACCATCGAGTTCCTTTAGGATAGGGTCGCATATTGGGCGTGACAGTCGATTTCAGCATCACGAACAGCTCGGGAATCATTTTTGTCATCCCTTGCATACTATAGTTCATCACGAAGTTCCAGTAACTTGGTGATGGTGACTAGAGAACTTTGTCAATCACTATCTTATCTGGAAGATTAACTCCCACTTGATTCAAGCGATTGTAGTACCCAGACAATCTGAGCACATGCTCACTAGTTGAGCAATTCTCCTCCATCTTTTAGCTATAGAACTTGTTGGAGACTTCATATCTCTCAACTCGGGTATTTGCTTGAAATATTAACTTCAACTCCTGGAACATCTCATATGGTCCATGACGTTTAAAACGCCTTTGAAGTCCCGATTCTAAGCCGTTAAGCATAGTGCACTAAACTATCATGTAGTCATCATATTGAGCTAGCCAAACGTTCATAATGTCTGCATCTGCTCCTGCAATAGGTCTGTCACCTAGCGGTGCATCAAGGACATAATTCTTCTGTGCGGCAATGAGGATAAACCTCAGATCACGGACCCAGTCCGTATCATTGCTACTATCATCTTTCAACTTAGTTTTCTCTAGTAACACATATAAAACATTGGGAAGCAACAACGCGAGCTATTGATCTATAACATTATTTGCAAAATACTATCAGGACCAAGTTCATGATAAATTAAAGTTCAATTAATCATATTACTTAAGAGCTCCCACTTAGATAGACATCCCTCTAATCATCTAAGTGATCACGTGATCCAAATCAACTAAACCATAACTGATCATCACGTGAGATGGAGTAGTTTTCAATGGTGAACATCACTATGTTGATCATATCTACTATATGATTCATGCTCGACCTTTTGGTCTCTAGTGTTCCGAGGCCATATCTGCATGTGCTAGGCTCGTCAAGTTTAACCTGAGCATTTCTGCGTGTGCAAAACTGGCTTGCACCCGTTGTAGGTGAACGTTGAGCTTATCACACCCGATCATCACGTGGTGTCTCGGCACGACGAACTTTGGAAACGGTGCATACTCAGGGAGAACACTTATACCATGAAATTTAGTGAGAGATCATCTTATAAAGCTACTATCGGCGTTCTGGGAACGTGGGTCCCCAGACTTGCCTGCCTGCGGCCTGCGGCGTGGCTCAAGTGGGGGCCCAGTGCAGCCCAGCTTCATCAGCTCAAGCTCAAGACCCTCGCGAGGGGCCAAACCTCACGGGGCGGACGACTGGAATCCTATTGAGGAGCAGCCTCCTCAGGCGGGCTCGCGAGGAGGCTGAGAGATCAAGGCAGGGTACCTCCCGAGGAGCCCGTGACGCAAGCCATGACGATCGAGGCCAGGCGGGCGCCGGCCTGTGCAGTGTCCTTGTTTCCCCTTCGGTGCAAAGGGGGCAAGCGCAGGCCAAGGCATTAGGCAAAAGTTACCATTTCGGTGCAACAAGACCAAGAGCAGCAGAACGGCAGGATGGAGGTCATCGTGGAGCCCAGGACGGCGTCATCGTCAGAGCCTTTGGCAGCCGAAGACCAACTTTAGTCAGGATAAGTGTACCAGATGTTCCCCTTCAAAATGGCCAATTGTTGGCGCCCTTCCCGCTCATTATTTGGGAAGAGGCCCAGGGCCTCGCTCTATAAATAGGACTAGCCACCACAGGGTAAAGGCATCTAGAGAACAGATTGGTCAGAGAGAGAGAGAGAGAAGCGACTGAACTCACCCAAGCAGTTCATCGCACCAGCTCAAGAACAGCCCCTCGCGAGGCTGTTCCCCCTTTGTATTGTTCATCATCAGCCCCTGAGGCAATCCACCACACCACACACTGGAGTAGGGTATTACACCACAATGGTGGCCTGAACCTGTATAAATCTCGCGTCCCTTGTGTGTTCTTATTTCTAGCCTAGATCCTTGTGAGACTTCGAGACGTGAGCTGGTAGGGGAAAGATCTTCGTGTGCACCCCAGTGTTCGAACCTCAAGGGTCTGCCGGAACCAGAAACCCGACATTTGGCGCGCTAGGTAGGGGTGCGCTGGAATCTTTCTTCCGCTAGTCGCATGTGATCTTCCGCCGTGTCTATGGAGGAGACTCGCCGAGCTCGCGCCGAGCGTCGGGCTGCTCTCGCCACCCGCGTCGCCCAGACGGCGCCCGTCTGCGGACGCCCTCATTGTTCCCCGTCGCCTGCTGCCAACGCCGCCACCGGCCCGGCAGGGAACGAGCAGCAGGCCTCGTCCCTGCATCCTTCGGTGCGGTGCGATGGCCGCACCGCCACCCCGTCGCTGACCCTAGTCGGTTCGTCGTCCCACGCCCATTGCGCCCCCACGGACGCGCACGCTACGCTGCTCCTGGCACGTGAGCTCTTGCACTACCGTCTCGTCAACAACCTCTACGAGGACTGGCTCGCCCGCATCACTGAGCTCGTCAGCGCCGCACGGGGCTCCCCTGCGCCATCCTTCTCGCTGCCTCGTCCTCCATCCTGCGCAGGAGGCGAGGATCAGGAGGTGCCTCCGCCTGCTCCTCCCCAAGAAGGCGCCCTGGCCCCAAGGCACGTGGCCCCAGGACGAGACCCTCCGCGTCCGGCGCCTGCGCGACAAGAATGGAGCTGCCAAGAGATCCCTCGTCCCCAAGAAGGTGCTTGCATGCTCCCAGCACCAGAGCACCGTGACCTCATCCCTGCACCTCCACGTGAAGATCCCGCGCTGCTCCAGGCAGCGGTGCGCGGGAACCTCCAGGAGCAAGCTCCGCATCAGCAGAGAGATCCGGTGGCCACGGCAGGCTGCCGCGCCTTCACCTACGAGCTGTGTAGTGTCGCATTGCCCGGCCAGTTCAAGCCGGACCTGCCTCCTCGCTACGACGGCACTGCCGACCCCGGGGAGTTCCTCTGGCTCTATGAGCTGGGCATCAAAGCCGCCAACGGGGATGAAAAGGTCATGGCGAATTGGTTTCCCATGGCGCTCAAGGATGGTGCCCGCACCTGGCTCCTGAACCTGGCTCCTAGCACAATGTCCTCCTAGGACGAGATGTGCACCCGCTTCATCGCCAACTTCCAAGGTACTCGCGACCGGCCCCCGGCCATGAGTGACCTGCGCCGCATCAAGCAACAGCCAGGAGAGACCCTACAGAAGTACATCTAGCGCTTCAACAACACCCGCCCCAAGATCCCCAGGGTGACTGAGGAGGCCATCATCTCAGCCTTCTCCGACAGCATGCATGACATCAAGATGAAAGGGGAGCTAGCAATCCATGAAGACCTGTGCACATCACTAGAGCTGTTCAACTTGGCGACCAAGTGCGCTAGGGCTGAGGAAGGGCGCCTCTCCCTCCTCGAGCTTCCGGCTGCCGACCCAGAAGAGAAGAAGCCCAAGGTCAAGGACGTGAAGCGCAAGGGGGCTGATGTGCTCGCAGCAGAGCCAGACACCAAGCGAGGCAGGGATCAGCCTGAGTCATCCAAGGGCAGCCGGTACTACGAGTACCACGACCTCCACACCCACAACACCAATGAATGTCAAGAGCTCAGGGCCGTGCGAGATGGGCGTATCGGCCGACGCCCCAACCGCAATGACCGGGGCTATGGCCGAGGAGGAGGAAGAGGTGGAGGACGATGGGAAGACCATGGCCCTCGCCAAGTGTGGCGTGACCGACCTCGCGAGGACCGCTGGCAGGACCAGCCTCGCGAGGGAGGTTGGAGGGATCGGCCTCGTGAGGACCGCCCTCAAGGCAACGCAGGCCTCCCTCCTCTGCCACCGCCGCCAAGAAGGAATGATGACCATCACCAAGACGAGGGGGCTAGGGGCTTCTAGGACCCGCGCGCAATCGCTTGCATCCTGGGCAGTGCTCAGGCCCCAGCCTCTCAGCGCATCTTCAAGCAGTTTGCTAGAGAGGTGAATGCAGTCCTCCCCAAGCTTGAGGCCACACGCCCTCTCAGGTGGTCAGCATGCGCTATCACGTTCAGCTCAGCGGATCAGCTCAAGTGTGTAGCGACGGCCGGAGTACTCCCGATGCTTTGTTCCCCAGTCATCAGCAATGTGCAAGTCACCAGGACCCTCATCGATGGCGGAGCAGGACTCAATGTCCTGTCTGTCGAGACGTTCAACAATCTCCAAGTGTCGTACGATCAGCTTCAGCCGACCAAGCCTTTCTCAGGAGTCACTGATGGTTCCACTGTTCCGATAGGGCAAGTTCGCCTTCCCGTCACCTTTGGGCAGCGCAACAACTACCGCACTGAGCTCATTGACTTCGACGTCGCCCACATTCGCCTGCCATACAATGCCATCCTCGGGTACCCAGCCCTGGCCAAGTTCATGGCAGTGACTCACCACGGCTACAATGTCCTCAAGATGCCAGGAAGTGATGGAATCATCACAGTGCCTTGTGAGGAAAGGGATGCAGTGTGTTCTCTTGACCGTGACTTCCAAGACGCGGCAATCGAAGACACAGATCACAGGAGCAGGAGGCTTCCAGAGGCGGTCCCTAAGAAGAAGAAGGCTTCACCTGGCTCGAACACTCACGAGGCAGGCAGCTCCGGAGGCGTTGCGTCAGGATTCGCGCCCGTTCAAGGGGCGCCACCCTCTGTCGCATAGGAAGGCGTGCCCGGTGCCCTGCTCGGGTAGGGCTCGGGGGCTCTGTCTTGGAGAGCCACTGACTTGACCAAGGTCACAAGGGAGGCACTTGGGCACCACTTGGAGGCATGCTTCAAGGCACGTTTCCCTCAGGAAGGCATGAGGCAAGGAGGGTCAAACCCTCAGGAGTTCATCGCGAGGAACATTCAGGAGCTACAGGAGTCAAGAGTCATGCGCGGCAGCCGCTGCCTACCCGCCGTAGCCCCACATCCCGGCGAGGATGGTGGGCTGCGCGTCTGCATCGACGTACCAGGGCTCAACCGAGCCGCATCTCAGGAGCGCCTCTGGCCTTCGCGCGTGGGGCGTTGTGAGGGTCCACCTCACAGCTATGTTCGCATGCCCTTCGGCCTGCCGAACGCGGCTGCTGCCCACCAGCGCCTGATGAGGAGCATCCCGGAAGCTCAGGTGGCAGGCACCGCGTGTTCCTGGAGGAGATGGAGATGGACCTTGTGGAGCCGCCCGGACCCCTAGAGCCTCCTGAGGCTCAGGGCTCCGAAGGCTTGTGAGGGTCGGCTCCCTCACCACGCGTCGTCCACTACTTCAGCAACACTTCATCCCCGACGGTATCAGGTGACATCTTTCAAAGTTCTATTTTCAGCTGGGAGCGCCCGCAAGGCCGTATCATTCCCAGGTCACACGGGTCTGTCCCTGCGGCATGTATCCGTTTTCCTTATGCTCTTTACCTACCTTGTTGGGGGCGCCCCTCGGGCTGCATTATCCCCAAGCTGCTCAGGCCTGACCCAGTGGCGTTTGCTTTCTCCGTATCTATCTAAATGGATTTGCTCCTTCATGCTTAACCTACTTGACTTAATCGCCTGCTTGATTGACACCAACCTTTGGAGCCGCTCGCTCTGGCACGGCACTTGCGCACGGGTCCGTCCCTGTAACACCAAAAAATCTATGGCTGAGCTCTGGCCACGGCAGCCCCGCAAGGCGCCACCTCACCAGGCCCTGAGTGCCCCACTCACTCCCTCAGAGCAACCAATGGTTGGCTGGCAACCGTGACGACAAACCATGTTTCCCTTCGTGATTCATATGCAGGAACCGCTCCAGGAGTAACGCTGGTGGTATCGCGAGCCTTCTCTCCTTCTCTCCGGCACGATCCGCTTGCGCGTTAAAAGGGGAGCGCCTGAGCATTACGACTCATGGGCTCCTACTGGCTCTCCAGCCCTCACCTCCTGGCCTTGACCCACGGCATCGCGACCTGTCATACCAGCGGCGGGTGAGCTCGCTCGAGGGCCGGGACCTGAGGACGTAGAGCATTAAGGAAAGTGCGGGGGAGAGGGAAGAAGATTGCGAGGGCCTAACCTAGCCACACCTCAGCTGCCGCCACGCAGGCTTGGCACTTCGCTCAAGCCACTCCAAACCTACGAGATAAGTCACGTGAAAACTGATTCGACTCAGCGCTAAACCCTCGCCCAGTGAAGCTCTGTCATGACAAAGTTGCCTACCTTTCTTCCCCAGCGGAGGCTGCTTGAGCGCTAAAGGGGACCTCCTGAGCATCGCAACTCAGGGGCTCTTACTGGACCTCGGGCCGCTCACCTCCTGGCATTGACCACGGCATTGCAACCTGGCATAGCAGTGACAGCTGAAGCCTGCCTGGGGACCGGGACCTGTCAACATAGAGCACCAGGCCCTCGTGAGGGAAGAAAGGGGGAGCCGAGCCAGGACAGGACAAGCATCTCGCCTTGATTCATACTAGGGATATAATATTTACAAAAGACTTGGCCAGTGCATTACATACCCCCGCGGGGTGGTACTTCGATTCCTCGCAGGGAACAAAAGGTGCTAATCCTAGGGAACCCTAAATACGCGCACCTCCGCCAGAGACTCCATCATCAACAATGGGTTGTCAGGCACCGGCGCCAACCCCATCGAGATCAGTGGCGTCGGCAGCCTGATGCAGGTGCCCTGCTCCGAGAGCGATGCCAGCTCGGGGGCTCGTAGCTGTCTTCACTCGTCTCCGGAGTTGCGTGAAGCTCGGCGGAGTCGCTGGACCCTCAGGCACCTCCGCTGCCGCCTGAGGAGCTGCTGGGTAAGCGGCTGGCGAGCCTGGTCCCTGCCACGACGATGCTCCGTCCACCTTTCTCAGGGCAGCATTCCAGCTGGCGTCCTTCCGCATCGAAGACCTTGAAGAACATCAGGGAGGCGGCATCGTATTCGAGGTGGATTACAAGGGCGCCCCCTGTCCGGTAGACCTGGGCGATCTCGCCCCAGCCATGGGTCATGTAGAGCTTGCCCGGAGCGACAACCTCGACCTCCGCTCCGGTCGCAGAGGTACTGCAGTCAGCGTGCTACAGCCAGAGCTCGAGAGGCCCCCTTGGAGGGATCTCGAAGGCGAAGGAGGGAGGAAGGCGAATCCAAGATCGAGGAGGCATGGTGGAGTGGAGCACAAGCTCGCGAGAGGAGCCCTCGGCGTGGACTCCAGGAGGAACGACGCGCACCGCCGTAACCTGCCAGCGTCGACGGCATCGCCGGTGTCGCTCCGCGCCTTCTTCTCTAGGGTTCTCGATGCGGGCGTACAAGGGCAGCGGGCATCCAGGCAGCGGCCGCTCGTACCAGGGCCTCAACGTCTTCTGACCGGCGCCCTCATCTCGACAGCAGAGGACTAGCCGCTTCTTCGCCGGGACCCTCTCGGGGGGCCTTCCCCTTCTCTTCTGCAGAAAACCGGTGAATTGGTGCCATTGGAGTGATGTGAAGCAAGGGCGGGGAGGAAGAAGAAAGGAGTGGCAGGAAGAGATGAACTGGAATGGCTCGCGTCGTTCCGTACTTATAGCCGGAGAAGGCCAACCGCCGGCCTCCACGATCGCAGGTAATCATGACCCATTTTTTCATGCAGGGACTTGTCAGGTCGTGCGGTTGCTGAGGCATCATTGGGAAACGGAGATGCCCATGTCAAATCAATCGCCATGCGGCGCCCAAGGCCGCAAGCTATTGGGACCCGCGGCGCTTCGCACTTGCCCCTTCGCATCTCTGCTAAGCCAAGTTCGGGCGCGCCTTGGGCCTGGGGGCTACTGTCGGCGTTCTAGGAACGGGGGTCCCCAGACTTGCCTGCCTGCGGCGTGGCTCTAGTGGGGGCCCAGTGCAGCCCAGCTTCATCAGCTCAAGCTCAAGACCCTCGCAAGGGGCCAAGCCTCACGGGGCGGATGACAGGAAGCTTCATCAGGAGGATCCTCCTCAGGCGGGCTTGCGAGGAGGCGGAGAGATCAAGGTAGGGTACCTCCCGACGAGCCCATGACGCAAGCCATGACGATCGAGGCAGGCGGGCGCCAGGCGGGCGCCGGCCTGCGCAGTGTCCTTGTTTCCCCTTCGGTGCAAAGGGGGCAAGCACAGGCCAAGGCATCAGGCAAAGGTTACCGTTTTGGTGCAACAAGACCAAGACCAGCAGAACGGCGGGATGGAGGTCATTGTGGAGCCCAGGACGGCGTCATCGTCAGAGCCTTTGGCAGCCGAAGACCAACTTTAGTCAGGATAAGTGTACCAGATGTTCCCCTTCAAAATGGCCAATTGTTGGCGCCCTTCCCGCTCATTATTTGGGAAGAGGCCCAGGTCCTCGCTCTATAAATAGGACTAGCCACCACAGGGTAGAGGCATCTAGAGAATAGATTGGTCAGAGAGAGAGAGAGAGAGAAGCGACTGAACTCACCCAAGCAGTTCATCGCACCAGCTCAAGAACAGCCCCTCGCGAGGCTGTTCCCCCCTTTGTATTGTTCATCATCAGCCCGTGAGGCAATCCACCACACCACACACTAGAGTAGGGTATTACACCACAATGGTGGCCTGAACCAGTATAAATCTCGCGTCCCTTATGTGTTCTTCTTTCTAGCCAAGATCCTTGTGAGACTTCGACACGTGAGCTGGTAGGGGAAAGATCTTCGTGCGCACCCTAGTGTTCGAACCTCAAGGGTCTGCCAAAACACAAAATCTGAAAGCTACCGCCGAATTAAGCAAAATAAGATGTATAAAAGATAAACATCACATGCAATCAAAATATGTGACATGATATGTCCATCATCATCTTGTGCCTTTGATCTCCATCTCCAAAGTACTGTCATGATCTCTATCGTAACCGACATGACACCATGATCTCCATTATCTTGATATATATCAATGTGTCGTCACATGGTCGTCTCGCCAACTGTTGCTCTTGCAACTATTGCTATCGCATAGCGATAAAGTAAAGCAATTATTTTGTGCTTGCATCTTATGCAATAAAGAGACAACCATAAGGCTTCTGCCAGTTGCCGATAACTTTAATCAAAACATGATCATCTCATACAAGAACTTATATCTCATCACGTCTTGACCATATCACATCACAACATGCCCTGCAAAAACAAGTTAGACGTCCTCTACTTTGTTGTTGCAAATTTTACGTGGCTGCTACGGGCTGAGCAAGAACCGTTCTTACCTATGCATCAAAACCACAACGATATTTCGTCATGTTAGTGTTGTTTTAACCTTCACAAGACCCGGCGTAGCCACACTCGTTTCAACTAAAGTTGGAGAAACTGACACCCGCCAGCCACCTGTGTGCAAAGCACGTCAGTAGAACCAGTCTCGCGTAAGCGTACGCGTAATGTCGGTTTGGGTCGCTTCATCCAACAATACCGCCGAACCAAAGTATGACATGCTGGTATGCAGTATGACTTGTATCGCCCACAACTCATTTGTGTTCTACTCGTCCATATAACATCAACGCATAAACCTGGCTCTAATGACATTGTTGGGTAACGTAGTAATTTCAAAAAAAATCTTACGCACACGCAAGATCATGGTGATGCATAGCAACGAGCGGGGAGAGTGTGTCCATGTACCCTCGTAGACCGAAAGCAGAACCGTTAGCACAACACGGTTGATGTAGTCGTACGTCTTCACGATCCGACCGATCCAAGTACCGAACGTACGGCACCTTCGAGTTCAGCACACGTTCAGCTCGATGACGTCCCACGAACTCTGATCTAGCAGAGCTTTGCGGGAGAGTTCCGTCAGCACGACGGCGTGATAACGGTGTTGATGATGCTACCGACTCAGGGCTTCGCCTAAGCACTGCAACAATATTACCGAGGTGGAATATGGTGGAGGGGGGCACCGCACAAGGCTGGGAGAGATCAACTGATCAACTTGTGTGTATATGGGGTGCCCCCTCCCCCGTATATAAAGGAGTGGAGGAGGGGGAGGGCCGACCCTCTCTAGGCGCGCCCAAGGGGGGAGTCCTACTCCCGGTGGGAGTAGGATTCCCCCTTCCCAAGTTGGAGTAGGAGAGGGAAGGGAAGGAGGAGTAGGAGAGAAGGAAAGGGGGCCGCACCCCCCAAACTTATTCCTATTCGGCCTCCTGCCCAAAGTGGGGCGCACCATCCCCTTGTGGGCTGGTGTGCTTCCTTTTTATGGCACATAAGGCCCATAACTTCTCCCCGGCGAATTCCCGTAACTCTCCGGTACTCCGATAAATACCCGAATCACTCGGAACCTTTCCGATGTCTGAATATAGTCGCCAATATATCAATCTTTATGTCTTGACCATTTCGAGACTCCTCGTCATGTCCCCGATCTCATCCGGGACTCCGAACTACCTTCGGTACATTAAAACACATAACTCATAATATAAATCGACACCGAACGTTATGCGTCCGGACCCTACGGGTTCGAGAGCTATGTAGACATGACCGAGAGGCGTCTCCGGTCAACAACCAATAGCGGAACCTGGATGCTCATATTGGCTCCCACATATTCTATGAAGATCTGTATCGGTCAAATCGCATAACAACATACGTTGTTCCCTTTGTCATTGGTATGTTACTTGCCCGAGATTCGATCGTCGGTATCTCAATACCTAGTTCAATCTCGTTACCGGCAAGTCTCTTTACTCATTATGTAATGCATCATCCCGCAACTAACTGATTAGTCACATTGCTTGCAAGGCTTATAGTGATGTGCATTACCGAGAGGGCCCAGAGATACCTCTTCGACAATCGGAGCGACAAATCCTAATCTTGAAATACGCCAACTCAACAAGTACCTTCGGAGACACCTGTAGAGCACCTTTATAATCACCCAGTTACGTTGTGACGTTTGGTAGCACACAAAGTGTTCCTCTGGTAAACGAGAGTTGCATAATCTCATAGTCATAGTGATGAGGACATCAATACCATTGTTACACCCACAGGCCCTGCTGCTATACATACTGGACCAATTACTAGAGCTCGCGCACGCCAACTAA
Source organism: Triticum aestivum (assembly GCF_018294505.1). NCBI lineage: Eukaryota > Viridiplantae > Streptophyta > Magnoliopsida > Poales > Poaceae > Triticum > Triticum aestivum. Next base: position 333,554,667 of record NC_057801.1, read on the forward strand.
ATTACCAGGTACTTTCGTTTCTTGGTAATGATTCTAATGTTCATGAGAATATGATGCTGCCTAAATTGGATACATTTGTTTTGCTTACAAATGAAGGGCCTAGCTTGGAGAAGGATGAACATTGGAGCAAGAACAAGCATGGAGATGATGGCATGCGCAAGGGGAACAAGAACGGAGTTACAAGTGATGATTTCAGGACTTTGAAGCCACCATAATGGGTGCATGAAGCCTTGGACGAAATATACAAGATGCCACTTCATAAATTTCGTCCCGAGGCTATTTTAGGTGCTGCGTCACCTTATTATTGGGCCAGGCCCATGTAATTTCGAAATACATAAGTATAGGCTATTTTTAGAGTCCGTATGTGTGGGGAAACAAGAGATAGGGTTGATTTCGGACCCCTCCACCAAGGGCCATGAAATTCCCCCCTCTTCCTCCATATATACAGCCCTTAGGGCATCGTTTAGACTTTGGGTTTTGTTTAGATTAAAAGTTCGCCATAGCTGCAACTTCGCGTACTTCGTTTGTGTTCAACGACCAGACAAAGGCGTCACAGAACCCCACCTTGATCAATAAAGCTTTCATCTTATATTCGCAATATCCAGATTGCAATCTCAGTTTCTTGCTTGTTCTTCGTTTGCTCGCAGGAAACAGACCCTCGTGGTCAGGTTGATCGTGCTCCGGCGTGGTCAATAACCTCTCGGAGTTGGTTTAGCGATTGCTAAGGCGCGACGTCCTCGCACGTTCGTAGTCGGATCGTCAAAGTCGACTTCCACCAAAGCGAAATCCATCATCTCATCGAAAGACGGGACACCTCCGCCTCTATCAAGTGGTATCAGATTTCCAGGTTGCTCGGTGAGATTTTACAGTTTTTCGTAGTTTAGATCGAGTCTGTTCTTCATACCTACAGTCCACGAAAAAGCCACAAAAAAAATTAGGGTTAGTTCATCATATCCGAACCAATCTGAGCCTTTGCATAATCTTTTTAGGGTTTTGCTTTGTTGAATTTGCGCTTGCATCGTCGTGTCTAGTTGCTGGTCTTAGTGTCTAGTCTTTTAGAGTTTCGAGTTCTGGTCATAAGTTGTCACGCCGCCGCCGCACCATCATCATCGCCCCTGCCATCTACCACCACCGCATCGAATCCGTATCCATATACCACCACCAATCCGTGTCCATATACCACCACCGATCCATATCCATATACTACCACCGCTACCACCACCGCTGCCATATACCACCACCGATCCATATCCATATACTACCACCGCTACCACCACCGCTGCCATATACCACCACCATATATCCACCACCAATCCGAGTTCCTTGCATATTAGGTTTGTTTTCGAGATCCATCTAGATTCCGATTAGTGTTTCCTTGCCGGAGTAGGTTTCGGAAAAAAAAAAGAGTCGGGTAGCCACGCTCCGTTTAGGCCCAAAATTTTTCGAAAACGCATTTTTCGAAAAAATTTCTGGCTATCCTATTTTTAGGTGTTTCTGAGTGTTTTGAGACAGGTGCCATTATAGGAAGTTTTTTTTGACCCGTTTCCAGTTTTTGGGTCCGGGCAGTCGAAAAAAAAATTGGTCGAAAAAATTTCGTGCCCATCCTGTCCGTTTGAGCTAGGAAGAGTTTTGAGACACTCGCCACTATAGTGATTTTTCGCAAAAAAAAAACAACGCAAAAAAAAGAGCGCAAAAAAAAAGAGCGAAAAAAAAATCAGAGTGTGCTTTTCCCTTGTTTACGTGCCGCGCCGTGATTTTGTTGGTGTTCTAGGCTCGCGTCTCTAGCACAGTCTAGCCTAGGACCAGCACAGTACCGTCGTTGAGCGTTTATTCAACTTTGCATCTCTGAATTGATTATTGCTGACCCTTTTTGCTACCATACTATAAGCCTTCCCAGCTCCACATACATCTACATCGTGTGTTTGACTCTCCCTGGTAATCGCTCTATCCAAGCTTTGAGAGTTTTTGACTACAACGGTTGCCGATCACCGCCTGCTGCTGGGTAAGAACTGGTAAGAATTTGAGATTTGCTTGACGGATTTGTGATACACCACCACCACTTCTTAGTAGTCTGTAGGATCATATTCTTGTGTGTTTCTATTGCTGCTCACCATGCCAGGATCACAAGCCGACGAGATTGACTGGGAGAACTTATCAAACAAGGAGCTTCATAGGAACATGTATAAGTCATGAAGAAAGCAATAGCAACATACTAAACGATCAAGTGCTAAACTAACGGAATGGGTCAAGTCAATCACATCATTCTCTAATGATGTGATCCCATTAATCAAATGACAACTCATGTCCATGGCTAGGAAACTTAACCATCTTTGATTCAACGAGCTAGTCAAGTAGAGGCATACTAGTGACACTTTGTTTGTCTATGTATTCACACATGTACTAAGTTTCAGGTTAATACAATTCTAGCATGAATAATAAACATTTATCGTGAAATAAGGAAATAAATAATAACTTTATTATTGCCTCTAGGGCATAGTTCCTTCAAGAGTAGCATGAGGGGGCTGGGCATGGGGGCTACGCTCAGGTCACACCTGGCGTACATTACCCTGCCAGATCCCACGCACCTGGTCTTTACTCAACCCTTCTGAGCAAGAGCCCGGCAAGGAAAGGTATGATGGTCTGTTTGTACGTCAGGGGGGAATCCTGAGCATCGCGTCTCAGTAGCCTAACTGGCCACGTTGCCCCTCACCCCTTGGTCTCGTCTTGGCTATCCGGACGACCCAACGGTGGCTAAGGTATGCACGGGGTCGGGCCCTGCCGATGCAGAGCGCTAAGACCTACTCTCACATCTCCTCTCCAAAAGTTGTTCGTACGTCAAGGGGGACTCCTGAGCATCGCGTCTCAGGAGCCTAACTGGCCATGTAGCCCCTCATCCCTTGGTCTCGTCCTGGCTATCGGGACGACCCAACGGCGGATGAGGTATGCGCGGGGTTGGGCCCTGCCGACGCAGAATGCTAAAGCAAACGGAAAAGAGATCGCGAAACTTTAGCAAATTATTACAAAACACATTATCTCTTAAAAAGCACCAGGCTCGAGTTCTTACACCTCCGCGAGGCACAATACATGTTGCAGGATGGAAACAGGGAGAGGTGCGGCCATAAACCCTCTTCTTCAGCCTTGGACGTCATTGTCGCCTGCCTTGGGAGCCCCATCGTCGAAGATGTTGCCGTCATCCTTGCTTTCAGCCCCAGCGCTCATGGCCGCGCCCTTAGGTTGCTTCTTCCATGGCAGCACTCTAGCCACTGGCCCTCCTTGTCGAAGACCTTGAAGAACAATGTAGAGGAGTCATCAAACTCAAAGTGGATCGCGAGGGCCCCTTCTGCGTGGCAGGCACGCGCGACCTCGCCCCATACACGGGTCATGAATAAATCGCCCGGAGGCACCACCTCGACCTCAACCCCGGTGGCCAGGCTGGAGCATCCGGCGTGTTGCAGCCACAGCACGACCGCCCCCGTCGGCGGCATCTCGTCGGCAAAGAACCTTGGGAATCGGATCCACGAGCCGAGCGGCATCGCTGCCCACACCACGAACTCACATGAGCTACCCTCGGCGTGGGTTCGCGGCCCTGCTGGCCGCTCGGCTCCGGCTCACCCGCTGCTTCCTGGGATGGCTCGGCGGAGGGCATTGCCGTCCTACGCGCAGGCGTACAAGGGAAGGGGGAAGCCGGGCGGAGGTCGTGCATGCCAAGGACGGCTCACCTCCTGCCTCACACCGGCGTCGCAGGGATGGCGAAACCTTTTCTTCGGTGGAAGTGGTTCTAGCTCCTCCTGAGGGGCTTTCCCCTTCTCCGACATAGAGAACCTCCTAATCGGCGCCATGGATGCTATGTTAAAGTGGAGAAAAAGAAGGAACGGGCAGCAGGAGGATGAAGATGGAAATGAGCGAGGGGGGCTCTGCCCCTCCCCTCATTTATAGTCGGAGGGAGGCCAACCGCCGGTCTCCATGATCTCGCGCAATGATGCCTTCTCTGCATGCAGCATCGACTCGTCAAGTCGGGGAGTTGCCAAGGCAGCATGGGGAAGTGGAGATACCCACGTCTCATCAATCGCCATGTGTCGCCCAAGGCCTCATGCGTTTAGGGCCCGCGGCGCTCCATACTTGGCCTTTGGTTCGCCTAGAAGCCAAGTGCGAGCGCGCGTTGTCCCGGGGGCTACTATCGGCATTCTAGATACGGGGGTACCAAGACTTGTCTGCCTGCGGCCTGCGGCATTGCTCCACCAACGGCCTAGTATGGCCCAGTTTCGACATCAACAACTAAAGACCCTCGCGAGGGGCCAAGCCTCGCGAGGCGGATGACACGAAGACCTCCAAAGGGATCGGCCTCCTCAGGCGGGCTCCCGAGGAGCGGAGATTCCTATGCAAGGATCACCTCGTGAGGTTCAGATGACGTGAGCCATGACAACGAAGGCCATGCGGGTGCCAGCGTGCGTAGAGTACTAGTTTCCTCTGGGTGCAAAGGAGGCAAACAGCAGGCGCGGAGTCCCGAGGAAGCAGCCAAAGGTTTCCATTCTCGTGCAACAAGACCAAGACCGCTAGGACGGCAGGACGGAGGTCATCACCGAGCCCACCGCAGCATCATGACAAGAGGCTTTTGTAGGCGAAGACCACTTTAATCAGGATAAGATGTACTTGTTGCCCCCTTTCAAATTTGGCCGTTGTGGGATCCCTTCCCGGCTCCATTCGGGAAGAGGACCAAGACCACTATAAATAGGACCTAGCAACCACCAAGGAGGGATCGGATCCATTCCATCCTCACTAGCTCACCAGCTCACTTGAGCCCAAGAAGACGCCTCCTGAGGCTGTTCTCCACTGTAGTAGTTCTTCCTCCGACCCTCGAGGCAAATTCACCACAAAGCAGGAGTAGGGTTTTACACCGCAAGGTGGCCCGGACCTAGGTAAATTGTTGTGTCATGTTTCCTTCAAGCTCGATGCGTTAGGCTGTGAGATTAGTGAGTCGGCAGACTGGGGAGAGTGAGTTCTTCGCATGCACCCCAGAGATCGAACCTCTCAAGGGTTTGCGTAACCGTAATCCGAAAGTAGCATCTTGCATACAAGCAGGTTTAACACATATAATGGCGTTTATTTGCCGGTCAAGAGGGTATTAAAGCTAAACTCAGTGAGTTGGAAGCCCCCAAGTGACCTTATGATCAATTAATAAAGACTCATGCCCAATAAATATGAGATGAAACGATAGAGGCCCCAAATTTTGGGGATGCCCGCTTTATTACGTTGATCATGAAAAGATAAGCCAATAAGGCAGGATACCCATGTTTGAACCGTGCGTCTTGGCAGCTAGTCCTCTTTGGCAACCTATAATTTTTTTTTGAAAACTCAAACTTGCGAGAGATGAATTCCTCTTGAACCGGATGTTTGAGCCGGATATTGAGAGCTCAAAACTTTTATGAGAGACAGATTTCCCTTGAGCCAGATTCTGAGACGGATTTTTTCTGATATTCTGGAATCTTTCTTTTGAACCAGGATTTTCTGATTGCCCGGCACTTTTTGAGCTGCAAATTTTCTGACAACTTTGAAATTTTCACTAATGTGGGAGTAGTCTCCGGGACCGGGTTGTCTTCCCTTTAGTGACTGGGGTTCTTGAATTTGTGACAACGGCCAATTCTTCTGAGTCATGTCTGTGTAGCCATCGAGTCTTAAGATGACTCGAGGAGTTGGCTTGAGAATCTCCATACTTGACCGTGATATAAACCTGCATATAGTAGAACAACGGAATGCTGGAATATGTTGAAGCTGGAGGTGAGGTGGCGAGTTGATGATCTTCACAACACTCGTTGTATATCCTTGGCGTTGATAACGCGATGTGAATCCATGGAAGGTTGAGGTCGACCGTGGCTGATAATAAATGATCCTACATGTTGGCTCGTCCCGGCTGGTTGTTGAAGTTAACCAAACCACAGTGGGGGCGACTTGTGTGCCTGTCCATTCCACAGGGGCATTTTTAGGTGATGGATCTCGATCTGCTTTCTCACGCTCATAGGATAGCTTACAGAGTTTCACTTTGTCTTGTGGGAAGGGAAAGAACAAAGCAAAAGCAAAAAGAAAGTTGTGCCATGCCAATGCCTGATCCTCCTGGATGCTCTCCCAGTCACGATGTCTTTCTTAAGTAGAGTTCACCCACTCCGTGCCCACAAACCGGTGATTCAGATGCTTGATCCGAGGTGGCTTGGTGATGACGCGCTCCTGCCCCTGATTGGATGTAGGTCGAGTTTTTGCTGCCCTACTGTCCTGCCTGTCTGACCTGGCCACATCCTGACTGACGGTGGGTGCTTCTGTACTTGGGACACTGACATCCCCTGCTTCTTGAGAGCACGCTTGTCCCCAATCTGCTATTGACGGGTAGCGCCCTTTGAGAGCAAGAGCATCCTCCCACGACGCGTCCAGCAGCTCAAAATTTGACCAGCGCACCAAGTATTGTTCGCGGCGACCCGAAGGAGTTTGCCGTCAACGCTTGTCCAGGAGCTCTACAGGTAACAGTTCAGAAGAACGAGGGGTCGGCAGAGTAGTTGATGCAGGAGTACCTGGTGAGAGCGCTTGCCGCAGTTGAGAGACGTGGAAGACAGGATGTATTCGCGATTGCGGAGGTAGCTCTAATTCATATGCCACAGGATTGATCCGGCATAACACCTTGAACTGACCAAAATACTTGAATGCAAGCTTGTGGTTGGCTCGGCGATGCACTGAAGATTGCACATATGCCTGCAACTTAGCATACACTGCGTCCCCCACGGTGAACTCCTGTTCAGACCATTTTTTGTCTGCCTGCACCTTCATGATGTGACGTGCACGGTGCAGATGTCGCTTGAGTACTTGCTACATTGTCTTCCTTTCCTCCAGCCAGTCTTTCAGTGCTGGTATTTTGCACACTGATGCTTCCTCGATCCCCTAGTGTCATGGTTCATGTCCATACAGTGCTTGGAATGGTGACATGTCCAGGGCCGAGTGGTAGCTGGAATTGTACCAAAATTTCGCAAGTGAAAGGAATTGGCTCCAGTGATTGGGACATGCATGAATGAAGCACCTCAGATATATCTCGAGACATTGATTAACATGTTCTGATTGCCCATCCATTTGCGGGTGGTATGGGGTGCTCATCTTGAGTTCCGTTCCAATGCAGGCAAACATCTCACGCCAGAATTTGCTCATGAATACTGGGTCTCTATCCGAGATGATGCCTTTTGGTAGCCAGTGAAGCTTGTAGACGTTATCCAAGTATGCTCTAGCCACTCTGGCTGCATTGAATGGATGTTGAAGGGGCAGAAAGTGTGCGTAGCGTGTAAATTTATCCACCACCACCAAAATGAAGTTTGCCTTGTCTGATTGCGGTAGACAGTCAATGAAATCCATCGTCACCACTTGTCAGGCCCCTTCCAGTAGTGGGATTGGTTTGAGTAAGCCTGGATATTTTACCCGTTCCGGTTTAGCTTGTTGACAGACTGCACATCTCTGCACATACTGATGAACCTACTGCCTCATTTTTGGTCAGGCAAACAACTTGCAGAGATGCCTATAAGTCACTGGGAAACTGGAATGCCCTTCCACCATGCTATCATGAAAAGCACGCATCACAGATTGTTGGACTGCAAGTGAACCCCCCCCCAGCCATAGCCATTGTCTGAAGTATAATAGGCCATCAGAGACAGAAAAACGCCCTTTCGGGTCTGGCTGCTGCGAGAACTGTTCCAGCAACTTTTGAGCATGCGGGTTATCCGTGTAGCTGGCCCTTATATCATCAATCCAAGTGGGTTGGCAGACGGAAATTGCCATGGCTTGATTTTGCTCATGGCGACGGCGAGACAGTGCATCCACAGCACTGTTGGTGGATCCCTGCCTGTAAGAAATTTTGTAGCGTAACCCCAAGAGCTTGGTAAATGCTTTTTGTTGCCATACCGTTGACAACCGCTGATCATCCAAATGCACCAGACTGCGTTGATCCGTCCATATCAGAAATTCATCATGATGTAGGTAAGGACACCATTGCTCTAATGCCATGAGTATAGCTAAACATTCCTTCTCATAGGTGGACAATCCCCTGTCTTTGGGAGCCAAAGGTTTGCTCATGTAAGCGATCGGATGTCCTCCCTGTTATAACACTGCTCCTACTCCATAATCACATGTGTGTGTGTCAATGATGAATTGTTTTGTAAAGTCTGGCAAGTGCAGAATAGGTGCAGAGATCAGATTTTGTTGCAGCAGCTCGAATGCCTTGGCAGTTTTAGCAGTCCAAACAAATGGACGGTACTTCTTGAGTAGATTGAAATGAGGTCTTGCTATAATTCCGAAATGCTTTACAAATTTTCGATAGTAGTTGGCCAAGTCGAGGAAGCTGTGCACTTCTTTGCTATTGTTAGGGATATGCCACTTTCTGATAGTTTCGATCTTTTCTGGATCTGTTGAAACCCCTTGCTCATTGATAACATGCCCGAGATAAGCAATCTGTCTCTGTCCGAAAGCACACTTAGATTGCTTGACTTGCCAGTGATCCCTCGAGAGTAATTGCAATACCTGACGAAGATGATCTACGTGTTGTTTCAAAGTTTTACTGAAAACCAAGATGTCATCAAATAATAATATAACACAGACCCATAGCAGTGGTCGCAGAGTGCGGGTCACAACGCCGATGAAAGTAGGAGGTGCAGCAGCTAAACCAAACGACATGACCAAATACTCCAAATGGCCTGAGTGCATTGTAAAGGCTGTCTTATACTCCTCTCCATCTGCCAATCTTATCTGGTGGTACCTGCACGTAAGTCCGATTTGGAGAACCATCTAGCACCTACCAGCTCATCCAGTACCTCATCAATGATTGGCACTGGATACTTGCTGACAATTGTCATTGTGTTCAAACATCTGTAATCTATACACAGTCGCCATGTCCCGTCCTTATTTTACACAAGAAAGGCTGGAGAAGAAAATGGACTAGTGCCCTCCCTGATAATGCCTGCATCGAGCAGTTCCTTCACTTGACGCTCAATTTCATCTTTTAGCCCTGGTTTGTGCCTATAGGGATGCTGGTTGACATGTTGCGCCCCCTCCATGCGTGGGATCCAGTGATCGCAAGCACGCCTAAGTGGAAGTCCTTTTGGTTCTTCAAAAACATCTGTGTATTGCTCCAAAACCCTGAGGATTTCTACTGGTATAGCTTCCTCTTGCACACTTGCTTCGTTCATAGCATTCAGGTGGACCACACATGCAACCGAGCCCTGTTTACAAGCAGCTAAAAGCTCCTGAGATGAAATCGCCAAACATTGATGTTGTTGTTTGGTTACTGCCTGCAGATCCACAGCCCCTTGGTCAGTGGTCACTGTCATATGATGCGCCTCCCAATCGATATGCATCGGGCTGTGTTTCTTGAGCCAATCCATCCCTAGGATAGCATCATAAGAACCAAGTGAGAGGAGCCTAAAATCGGTGACAAATTCATGTCCACGAGATGTCCACGGGCACCGAGGTATGAAACTGTCATAGTGTAACACTACACCATCTGCGACCTTAACTTTGCAAGCTTTGGACAGTTGACACACTCCGGATAACTTAGCAGCCATGCGATGGTCGATGAAAGATGCTGAACTGCCTGAATCGACTAGCAACGACATCTCTTTACCCTGTATCCATGCATGTAGCTGCATCATAACTTGCCCATCTGACCCCTCAACAGTCTTCTTGGAAAGGGTGCATAAGTTGTCTTCCTCAAGATCTTTGTGATCTTGATTGTCCTCGCCCAACACTTCCTCTATTGCAAATAACTGCAGTAGCTCTTCCACTACATGCATCTGGACGGTAGAGGGGCATGTGTGATCTTTGCCCCACCGTTTGCCACACTTAAAATAGAGACCTCTAGCTCTTATGAAAGTATGCAGCACTGCCATGTTACTGTTAGCTGTCCCTGCTCTTGCTGCTTCTGTTCCACGGTGATCTTCCGCACTAGCTGCAGGTGCTGATGGTCATGCAGTGCTCACACACATGCTCAGAGCACTTTTCGTCATGAAACGTGGTGATGGGAAGCGACTGGGCACCATATGCCTGGCAACCTCGCCCTCCGCCACTTCCTCCTGAAGCAGCGCCATAGAACATGCCATGTCGAGGTCGGGCGGGCGTTGGATGAGAACCACCGCCGGTATGTCCACCCGCAGACCCTCGATGAATCGTGTAAGGAAAAATACGGATGTGTCAGTTCAGAGTATGATATCATGTGATTCTTTAAAGTTTCAAAACGTTCAATGAAATCCGCAACAGAATCCGTCTGCCGTATAGCATAAAACTGACGGATAAGCAAGTGGTGCTTATCGCGACCAAATCGAGTGCATAATAGAGCAGTGAATGACTCCCACACAGGACCAACGATCTTCCATTGTACTGATTGCAGCCAAATGGCAGCCGAACCAGAGAAATTCAAAATCGCCATGGGTACCCAATAGGACTCTTGAACCGCAAACATCTGATAATATTGCTCCGCCAGTGTTTTCCAAAGCTGAGGATTCTCGCCTGCGAAACTTGGAAACGAGATCGGCGGGGGTCCTTACCCCATCGCCGCCAGTACTTGTGAGGACAACGGGGAAGAATTCGACGATGGGATCATGGTCATACCCATGACCGGGGAAGCCGCCAGTGACTCTAAAGTCACCGTCAAAGATCCCCCTGGGTGAAGTGACGCGTCGTGGCCTGGTTGCCCTTGAATCTCACGCGCGACAACTGGAGAAGTCGTCGTCGGCAGCCAGCTGGTGGGTGGTGCCGATGACGCTGAGGCGGCTTGGAGCGCGGCAACCGAGATCTCCAATTGCACGAACCGCGCCTCCAACTTTGGCTTCCATGAGACAAGAGCGTCAATCCATGCGGTCTGCGTCGCCACGGCCTTGAGGATGGCCTTGTTGTCGTCCTCTTGCTGGTTGGCGCGGGCGGCGGCCTCGTCGCTCATCTTGTCGAGGTACGCTTTCAGGGCCGGATCCATGTTGGCGATGAGGTTGTGGCGCGCTTGCTTCTGGCGATGGGTTTCTAGGGCCATGACCTAGTGGCGGCGGCCGTGGCGGACTGGTGGCGGAAGGGTGGTGGGTGGCTAGCTGATACCATGATGTTAGGCGATGGATCTCGATCTGGTTTCTCACACTCACAGGATAGCTTACAGAGTTTCGCTTTGTCTTGTGGGTGTCGTTGCCAAGCCTGGATGTTCTCTTTCTCTCAGCTCACTCACAGACAGAGGTAGGAGAAACAAGACACACTAGACACGAGGATTTTTCCAGCCGGCACACAAACGCCACCGTGGGTGCACGCACACCCTAATCTTCTCCCTCTTTCCAGTGGCTACATCACGGCAACTCTGAATCCTCTCACGGCACTGCACTCTGGTCCCTTATATAGGCAGGACCTGTGCGTGAGCCACTAACACCACCTACCACTCACGCACATGCGCAGGCAACTACCTGATCCTATTTCTACTGCCACTAACTCACGACCTACATGCATGCACACCACACCAGCCATCGACACATGACCCGGCCAAACACATGGTCATGCATGGGCTAGCTAACAACCTGCTCATGGACTTGCACCACGCACGCACGCACCCACGCGTGCACCTAACATGGTTTACTCCAACATACTCCCCTTAAATCAAGATCTCGCCGTCGCCGGAGTTGTTGTAGCTTCTATCATTGTCGTCGTCACGATCGTGACCCAACCCGCGGACCCGACCCGGCGCATCGACGCCGGTCACACCGCCATGGACCCGACCTGGCGCACTGACATCGGTCGCACCTTGCTCCGTCATGACCCCGGCGACATACGCCGACCTCCTTCTCTGCCGGCGACACACGCCTGGCGTCCCTCTGCGCCCCGCATGTCCCGCGCGCACCCGACGCGCCCAACGAGCCCGATCGCACCAGTGCGTTCCGCACGTCCCGCGCGCACCCCACGCGCCTGACGAGCCCGACCGCACCAGACGCTCACCATGCCGCCTCTGCGTCCGCCATGGTACCTGCGAGCGAAAAACGTCGAAAGGATGTAGCTGAACTCGAGCACGGACTGGAGCACAACGGTAACATAGGCCCCCTCCCAACATCAACCGCACGCTCGTACGCGGGCCCGCGGTCCCGACGCGCCCGACGCGTCCAGTGCGCACCCATAACACGCACCGGTCGCGCCCGGCTCACTGCCACGGCTTATTGCCCTGCACCGCTGCGGCCACAACCGCAGCACAGCACCTCCATGCCACCATGCCACTGTGTGTCGTTGAAGCCGTCACCACATAGGTCCTCCGCGGCCTCCTCACCGTGTTGCCGCAACCATCGCGGCATCCTCGCCGCGCCGCGCACCTCCATAGACCGACACACGGCCCGGAGCATCGCGCAGCCGCCGGCGTACTCCGCCACGGCCGACACGCCTCCGGCAAGGGGACGACACCCAAGATGAACCAGCTCATCATTCCAAATGTCGTTGCCAAGCTTGACTGCTCTCTTTCTCTCAGCTCACTCACGGACAAAGGTAGGAGAAAGGAGACACACTGGACACGAGGATTTTTCCAGCCGGCGCACGAACGCTGCAGTGGGCACACGCACGCCCTAATCTTCTCCCTCTTTCTAGTGACTACATCACGGCAGCTCTGGATCCTCTCACGGCACTGCACTCTGGTCCCTTATATAGGCAGGACATGTGCGTAAGGGCATGTACAATGGTGCTATCTTAGGAGTACCACGTAGGATTAATGATGAGGTGGAGGAGAGAGAACTCACAAGAAAAGGTTTGTCTTTTCTTATTTAAGATAAGACAAGAGATGATCTCTTAGCACAATTTGTCTCACCATGTTTTAAGAAATGACTAGCTATTGAAGATAAGGTTAAGATATAAACCATTGTAGACATACTTTTTTGTCATCTCTAAATTACATGCAAGATTTAAGATAAGACTGTTTTATCAACCATTGTACATGCCCTAAGCCACTAACACCACCTAGCACTCACGCACACACACAGGTAACTACCTGATCCTATTTCTACTACCACAAACTCATGACCTACATGCACGCACACCACACCGGCCATCCACACATGACCCGGCTAAACACATGGGCATGCATGGGCTAGCTAAAAAACTGGTCATGGACTTTCTCCACGCACGCACACACCCACGTGCGCACCTCACGTGGTTTACTGCAACAGTGGGAAAGGAAAGAAGAAAGCAAAAACAAAAAGTAATTCGTGCCGTGCCAATGCCTGATCCTCCTGGATGCTGTCCCAGTCGCGCTGCCTTTGTTAAGTAGAGTTCACCCACTCTGGGCCCACGAACCGGCGATTCGGATGCTTGATCCGAGGTGGCTTGGGGATGACGCGCTCCTGCCCTTGATTGGTTGTAGGTCGAGTTCTTGCTGCCCTGCTGTCCTGCCTGTCTGACCTAACCACATCCTGACTGACGGTTGGTGCTTCTGTACTTGGGACGCTGACAGGTAGAGTCCAGCAGAGGTGTGACCGGCCCGGAGGAGCTCCAGGGAGGGGTCACATCGAGGCCGAAGCGGCAGGTGCTATGGAGGCATGGTTGCGCTCGCAAGTTAGAAGCATAGGTGGCTCCAGCTCGAGGCGAGTCTGTGGTGAAGGCGGAATGAAACCAGCGACGGCTGCTGGTCGGAGACGGCTCAAAGTCTGGTTGACGAATCCACATCCATCTCTTGCCCCTAGTCGTTGCTGTTTTTTACTCGAGAGAATTCCTTATTTGGCCCTTTCTTAAATTTTGTTTCCTTTTTTGGCCGAAAATTTTCCTTCCTACCTCTTCTGACACTTAAACTCCATTTTGTTTCCTATGTGACACTTCCGTCAGTTTTGGCCACTAATGGTGTTAAGTCTGAACTAAAAAGATTGTTTTACCCCTAGTGTAGTTTATGATCAGATTATTTACATACAAACACATGGATGACGTGATATGTTTTGTGGTGTTGAATAAACTAGATGATTCCCCGAGCGTTGCGGCAGAAATATTTATGACAGTAGAAATTAAATTCAACAAAATTATATGATTCAAAATTCAACAAATGTATGTGGTTCAAATATTCAATAGTAGTAATAGACCTAAAAACTAATAGAAAAAGAGGTTTCTTTGCAAGGAAAGAAAGGAAGTTCAGTATAAGCAACAATTTCACATATTATTCTTATGTATAGCAATCAGGTTTGTAGCTAATCTTGTCTGATATGCATGCATCTCTTAGCTAGATAATGTCCATTAGATACGTACCTAGGTTAATTAGAGGAAAAAACTAATCATGCTTGCCTGATGCGTACATGTGCATACCAGCGATGACATACACACACGTAATGGCATTGGCATGCACGCACGCGCAGCGTTCTCGCTGGTGAGGCTGCCCGAAGACCTCGAGCTGGAGATCCTGGCGCGCGCGCCCAGCTTTGCCGACCTCTTGCGGTGCGCCGCCGCTGGCCAAAGGGCGACTGCCACTGCAACTCCTTCTTCGGAAGCGGCTCCACGGTGCGGAAGGTCCGCGGGTTCCGAGCATCGTCGACGCGCCGGGGTAGGTCTTCAGCCCCGGCCTGCTCAGCTCCTTCATCCCGGGCGCCGACGGCGTCTTGCCACTTGCGTGCAAAGCGGCGTCTTCGTCGTGCGCTCCAGCAACGTGCACGTACATAGTAGTACTATTAGTAGACGTTCAAGCAAAGGATTGATTAGGGATTTAGGAAGACAACTCTATATTACGGTGCGTGCGTCATCCAGAGCTTGGTTCATCGTTAGTATAGTCGTTAGTTCATGGTCCTAGCTCATCATCGGAAAGTGTATTGCGTGAGCGCGCTGACGTGCATGTGGGAGATATAATGAGTGTGGTTGACATCGTCGAACATCATCTAGGAGTGGCATCGGCACGCACGAGCACATGGCCAGCTCCAGCGACACAGGAGCATGTGTCGCGGTGAAATCACAGATAGCGCTCTCGATGCGACACCCCCCCCCCTTTCTTTCTTGGTTCAGGATCCTTCTCTTCTCTTTGTGGTGACATACCACCACCAGGGGTAAAATTGTAATTGCACGTGGCAGTTAACAGAGTTGGAATTGTAATTGCACGTGGCAGTTAACAGAGTTGGATGGAGAAATGGATGGAAATGTCACATAGGGCATAAAATGAAGTTTGAGTGTCAAAAAGAGAAGAAACATATTTTTGGGGCTAAAAAGAGAAGCAAATTTTAAGAAAAGGCCAAATAAGGAATTATCTCTTTTTACTCGTGGGTTTTAGGACCACGGTCGGAGATGCGCCCTTCTTTCCCCTTGCTTGACGTGGCATTCGAATCTGACCTTGTCAACGTGCGTGGATAGCACCTTGTTTTCTCAACTCTTCGTGTGTTGGAATGTCTTGATGTGGCAGCAGTAACAGATGGCCTGACCAATGGCTTTGGGACTTGACCCCTAATGACAGCTGATGTTAATATAGTAACAGTCAGACCTGGTTGTCCATTTCTGCAACGGAAAATCCCCGATGACTTTGATGGACTACTGCAGTATGTTTTTGGTTGTGGTGGAAACTCTCCAATCGATCTTGGCGACTTGTGATATAGCGGGGGCGGAATAGACTGCAACCCTTATTTCTCTTGAACCTTAAATCTGACGGATTATAAATCTAGAATGAAGAACTCAATGCTAAAGCAGATCTTTCAAACCCGCTCCTCTTCATCCGAAAAATTGCGAATTTTCGATCCCTGGGAGAGATCCCTCCAAGAACTCAACACCACCGTGCGCAGGCCCCACGGTGGGCACCAACTATCATGGTTTTGTCACGACAGATGTCCTAGTGTGAAGACTTAGTCGTGAGGCCAACGCAACTAGGTAGTAGCTTGAACGGGGTTGAGCGGGATGAGAGACGCGAGATTTTACCCAACTTCGGCTTCTCGTGGTGGACGTAAAAGCCTACATCCTGCTTGATTATATTGATGACGATGATGATCTCGGTTACATGGGCGGTTTTATGCTACCTCTATCTCGAGAGCATCTACTTTGGTCTTGTGCAAGACTTGTCTGTCTAAGACCTATGTATTGTGATCTGACCCTCTTGGGGTGCCCTACCCCTCCTTATATGAGTTGAAGGGGCGGGTTAAATGTACATTCCTAGTAGGATTAGGACTTAGCCTAATTCTGGCTTCTCATCGCGGGCTTAATAAAACTGGGCTTGTCTCCGTGGGCTTCTTAATGCATGGGCTTCTTATCTCTAGGCAGCTCATTTTTGTGGCTAAGTAGATGCCAGGTTAGGATCCGAGTTACAATCTGTCCGGTGACAACTATTTGCCAGGTTACAATTGTCTGTCGGGTTACAACTATCTGTCGGGTTACAACTATCTGCCAGGTTAGAACTGTCTACTGGGTTAGCACCTGGTAGATTAGGATCTGCCAGGTCAAGTCCAGAGATGACTTAACAGGGCTGCTTAAGCCTAGAGAAGATTTAACACCATGAGCCGGGTTTAACCGCGGGTAGTTTCCCCGACACCCTCTATAATCATTTCCCCCTCCGACGAAGTGCCAAAAAGGGCCTCGAGATTTGATCTCGTGGTTCTGGAACTTGCGGCGGCAACAAAAGTATTTCGTGGACTCCCTAGTAGGTTTTCGGATTTTAGAGTATTTATAGAGAAGGCGGTAGGTCAAAAGGAGGCTTTTGGGCCCCACTACCCACCAGGGTGCGCTATAGGGCCCTAGCGCTGTGGACCACTCATTCGTCTTCTGGTTCCATCCCAAATCTTCTAGGGTCTCTTATTGCCAGAAAAAATATCCAAAAAGTTTTGTGGCATTTGGACTTAGTTTGGTACTGATATTTTGCAAAGTCAAAAACAAGCAAAAAACAACAACTGGCATTGGGCACTAAGTTAATAGGTTAGTCCCAAAAAATAATATAGAGTTGCTTGTAAATGTAGTTATAGCACCGCACGACAAATGCTACTACAACAAAGGGTACGAGTTGGTGATACGTCTCCAACGTATCTATAATTTTTGATTGCTCCATGCTACTATTGTTTTGGACTATAATGGGCTTTATTTTCCACTTTTATATTATTTTTGAGACTAACCTATTAACCGGAGGCCCAGCCCAGAATTGCTGTTTTTTGCCTTTTTCAGTATTTCAAAGAAACAAAATATCAAACGGAGTCCAAACAGAATGAAACCTTCGGGATCGTGATTTTCCAACCGAACGTGATCCAGGAGACTTGGACCCTACTCCAAGAAACTTCCGAGGAGGTCACGAGGGTGGAGGGCGCCCCCTGGGCGCGCCCCCCTACCTCGTGGGCCCCTCGGAGCTCCACCGACGTACTCCTTCCTTCTATATATACCTACGTATCCCCGAACGATCAGAACAGGAGCAAAAAACCTAATTCCACCGCCGCAACCTTCTGTATCCACAAGATCCCATCTTAGGGCCTGTCCTGGAGCTCCGCCGGAGGGGGCATCCACCATGGAGGGCTTCTACATCATCACCATAGCCCCTCTGATGAAGTGTGAGTAGTTTACTTCAGACCTTCGGGTCCATAGCTAGTAGCTAGATGACTTCTTCTCTCTTTTTGGATCTCAATACAATGTTCTCCCCCTCTCTCGTGGAGATCTATTCGATGTAATCTTCTTGTTTTGCGGTGTGTTTGTTGAGACCGATGAATTATGGGTTTATGATCCAGCTTATCTATGAATAATATTTGAATCTTCTCTGAATTCTTTTATGTGTGATTGAGTTATCTTTGCAAGTCTCTTCGAATTATCCGTTTGGTTTGGCCAACTAGATTGGTAGTTCTTGCAATGGGAGAAGTGCATGGCTTTGGGTTCAATCTTGCGGTGTCCTTACTCAGTGACAGAAAGAGTTGCAAGGCACGTATTGTATTTTTGCCATCAAGGATAACAAGATGGGGTATTTATCATATTGCATGAATTTATTCCTCTACATCATGTCATCTTGCTTAAGGCGTTACTCTGTTTTTAACTTAATACTCTAGATGCATGTTGGATAGCGGTCGATGGGTGGAGTAATAGTAGTAGATGCAGAATCGTTTTGATCTACTTGTCACGGACGTGATGCCTATATACATGATCATACCTAGATAACCTCATAACTATGCTCAATTCTACCAATTGCTCAACAGTAATTTGTTCACCCACCATAGAATACTTATGCTCTTGAGAGAAGCCACTAGTGAAACCTATGGCCCCCGGGTCTATTCTCATCATATCAATCGCCATCACTTTATTTACTTGCTTTGCTTTTACTTTTTACTTTGCATCTTTATACCAAAAATACCAAAAATATTATCTCTATCAGATCTCACTCTCGTAAGTGACCGTGAAGGGATTGACAACCCCTAATCGCGTTGGTTGCGAGTACCTATCGTTTTGTGCAGGTACGAGGGACTTGCGCGTGACCTCCTACTGGATCGATACCTTGGTTCTCAAAAACTGAGGGAAATACTTACGCTACTGTAATGCATCATCCTCTCCTCTTCGGGGAAAACCAACGCAAGCTCGAGACGTAGCAAGAAGGATTTTTGGCGCCGTTGCCAGGGAGGCTTACGCAAAAGTCAACATACCAAGTACCCATCGCAATCCCTATCTCTCGCATTATATTATTTGCCATTTGCCTCTCGTTTTCCTCTCCCGCACTTCACCCTTGCCATTTTATTCGCCCCTCTTCCGCTCGATCTTGTGTCTCCATGTACCTTCTTTTTTTGCTTGCATCTTCGCTTGCTAAAAGTTTATTGATCCTCATCCACTTGCTAATCTCTTTAATAGATCCAATTATGCTAAACCTATTGCTAGTGAGTTGAGTGCACTAGATTATCTTTATGAGGTTTTGCTTGAAATTCGTGAATCTGAAAATTATGATGAAGAAATTTATGAAGAGATTCACGATAACTCCTTGAATAAAAAGCACAATTGCAATGATTTTCCTATATATTCTCTTGATGTCAATTGTGCTAAAATTATGAAAAACCCTAAGCTTGGGGATGCTAGTTTTGCTATGTCTACTATTTGCTGCAATGATCACGATTGGGGTGGTTTTTCTTATGATCTTGAAAATTTATTTAATCCCCATGATGAATATGAGATTGATAATATTGTTTGCAATGATATTAAAAGTGGGTTTGGAAGAGTGTCAACTTTAGATCCCACATATTTGGAGAATGTTCAATCTTATGAAATTTTTGATGAAAGTGGGTTTTGAGAGGTCATGACTTTAGTTAATGTTAATCCCACTATTTTGGAAGAGTGTCAACTTTGCATGCATGTGGATCGTGTTGAAAATATTTTATATGATAGCTATTTTGTTGAATTTTCTTATGATACCACATGTAATTATTATGAGAGAGGAAAATATGGTTGTAGAAATTTTCATGATAATAAATTACCTCTCGTTATGTTGAGATTGCTATTGTTTTTTTCCGCTTCCTTGCATATGCTAGTTTTTGCTTGCTATGATAATTTGTTTGCCTATAAGATGCCTATGCATAGGAAGTATGTTAGACTTAGATGTGTTTGCCACGTGTTTTATGATGCTCTCTTTGCGCTTCAATTCTTGTCTTTTATGTGAGCATCATCGAAATCTCAATGCCTAGCTAGGGGCGTTAAACGATAGCGCTTGTTGGGAGGCAACCCAATTTTATTTTGTTTTTTTTGTATTTTCTTCTGTTTAGAAATAAATAATCCATCTACCTTATGTTTGGATGTGGTTTTATGTTTTAATTAGTGTTTGTGCCAAGTAGGACCTATAGGATAACCTACGATGGTAGTTGATTTGATTCTGCTGAAAAACAGAAACTTTGCACGCACGAATTTAGTTATGATAAATCACAGGAACGTGCTTTTGCGTTGATTATTTTTGATTCTGATCAATAAACAAATTGTCCAGGACTTCCTAGTTTTGTAGAATTGTTAGAGTTCCAGAAGTTTGTGTTAGTTACAGATTACTACAGACTGTTCTGTTTTGACAGATTCTGTTTTGCGTGTGTTGTTTGCTTATTTTGATGAATCTATGGCTAGTAAAATAGTTTATAAACCATAGAGAAGTTGGAATACAGTAGGTTTAACACCAATATAAATAAAGAATGAGTTCATTACAGTACCTTGAAGTAGTCTTTTGTTTTCTTTCCCTAACGGAGCTCACGATATTTCTGTTGAGTTTTGTGTTGTGAAGTTTTCAAATTTTGGGTGAATTCTTTTGATGGATTATGGAACAAGGAGTGGCAAGAGCCTAAGATTGGGGATGCCCATGGTACCCCCAAGATAATCTAAGGACACCAAAAATTCAAAGCTTGGGGATGCCCCGGAAGGCATCCCCTCTTTCGTCCACTTCCATCGGTAATTTACTTGGAGCTATATTTTTATTCACCAACATGATATGTGTTTTTCTTGGAGCGTCTTGTATTATTTGCGTCTTTGCTTGTTAGTTTACCACAATCATCCTTGCTGTACACACCTTTTGAGAGAACCATACATGAATTGAAATTTGTTAGAATACTCTATGTGCTTCACTTATATCTTTTGAGCTTGATAGTTTGCTCATAGTGCTTCACTTATATCTTTTGAGCGTGAAAATTTTTGCTCTAGTGCTTCACTTATATCTTTTAGAGCACGTTGGTGGATTTGTTTTAAAGAAACTTGATCTCTCATGCTTCACTTAGATTATTTTGAGAGTCGTTAATAGCATGGTAATTTGCTTAATGTTAAAATACTTGGTATTCAAGATATGTGAAACTTTCTTTTGAGTGTGTTGAATACTAAGATAAGTTTGATGCTTGATAATTGTTTTGAGATGTGAAGGTGATAATATTAGAGTCATGCTAGCTAAGTAGTTGTGAATTTAAAAAATACTTGTGTTGAAGTTTGTGATTCCCGTAGCATGCACGTATGGTGAACCGTTATGTGATGAACTCGGAGCATGATTTATTTATTGATTGTCATCCTTATGAGTGGCGGTCGGGGACGAGCGATGGTCTTTTCCTACCAATCCCCCTAGGAGCATGCGTGTAATACTTTGCTTTGATAACTTCTAGATTTTTGCAATAAGTATATGAGTTCTTTATGACTAATGTTGAGTCCATGGATTATACGCACTTTTTCCCATCCTTCCACCATTGCTAGCCTCTCTAATACCGCACGCCTTTCGCCGGTATCATACACCAACCATAAACCTTCCTCAAAACAGCCACCATACCTACCTATCATGGCATTTCCATAGCCATTCCGAGATATATTGCCATGCAACTTTCCACCGTTCCGTTTATTATGACACGCTCCATCATTGTCATATTGCTAGCATGATCATGTAGCTGACATTGTATTTGTGGCAAAGCCACCGTTCATAATTCTTTCATACATGTCACTCATGATTCATTGCATATCCCGGTACACCGCCGGAGGCATTCATATAGTCATATTTTTATTCTAAGTATCGAGTTGTAATTGTTGAGTTGTAAGAAAAATAAAAGTGTGATGATCATCATTATTAGAGCATTGTCCCAAGTGAGGAAAGGATGATGGAGTCTACGATTCCCCCACAAGTCGGGATGAGACTCCGGACGAAAAAAAGAGGCCATAAAAAAGAGGAGAAAATGCCCAAATAAAAAAATGAGAGAAAAAGAGAGAAGGGACAATGCTACTATCCTTTTACCACACTTGTGCTTCAAAGTAGCACCATGATCTTCATTATAGAGAGTCTCTCATTTCGTCACTTTCATATACTAGTGGGAATTTTTCATTATAGAACTTGGCTTGTATATTCCAATGATGGGCTTCCTCAAAATGCCCTACGTCTTCGTGAGCAAGCGAGTTGGATGCACACCCACTTAGTTTCTTTTGTTGAGCTTTCATATACTTATAGCTCTAGTGCATCCATTGCATGGCAATCCCTACTCACTCACATTGATATCTATTGATGGGCATCTCCATAGCCCGTTGATACGCCTGGTTGATGTGAGACTATCTTCCCTCTTTTTGTCTTCTCCACAACCACCATTCTATTCCACATATAGTGCTATATCCATGGCTCACGCTCATGTATTGCGTGAAGATTTTAAAAGTTTTGAAAATGTTAAATATGAAACAATTGCTTGGCTTGTCATCAGGGTTGTGCATGATTTAAATACATTGTGTGGGGAAGATGGAGCATAGCCAGACTATATGATTTTGTAGGGATAACTTTCTTTGGCCATTTTATTTTGAGAAGACATAATTGCTTTGTTAGTATGCTTGAAGTATTATTATTTTTATGTCAATATGAACTTTCGTCTTGAATCTTTCGGATCTGAATATTCATACCATGATTAAGAAGATTTACATTGAAATTATGCCAAAGTATCACTCCACATCAAAAATTCTTTTTTTTATCATTTACCTACTCAAGGACGAGTAGGAATTAAGCTTGGGGATGCCTGATACGTCTCCAACGTATCTATAATTTTTGATTGCTCCATGCTACTTTATCTATTGTTTTGGACTATAATGGGCTTTATTTTCCACTTTTATATTATTTTTGGGACTAACCTATTAACCGGAGGCCCAGCCCAGAATTGCTGTTTTTTGCCTTTTTCAGTATTTCAAAGAAACAGAATCCGAACGGAATGAAACCTTCGGGATCGTGATTTTCCAACCGAACGTGATCCAGGAGACTTGGACCCTACTCCAAGAAGCTTCTGAGGAGGTCACAAGGGTGGAGGCCCCCCCCCCCCCCCGGGCGCGCCCCTACCTCGTGGGCCCCTCGGAGCTCCACCGACGTACTCTTTCCTCCTATATATACCTACGTACCCCCGAACGATCAGAACAGGAGCAAAAAACCTAATTCCACCGCCGCAACCTTCTGTATCCATGAGATCCCATCTTGGGGCCTCTTCCTGAGCTCCGCCGGAGGGGGCATCCACCATGGAGGGCTTCTACATCATCACCATAGCCCCTTCGATGAAGTGTGAGTAGTTTACTTCAGACCTTCGGGTCCATAGCTAGTAGCTAGATGGCTTCTTCTCTCTTTTTGGATCTCAATACAATGTTCTCCCCCTCTCTCATGGAGATCTATTCGATGTAATCTTCTTCTTTTTGCGGTGTGTTTGTTGAGACTGATGAATTGTGGGTTTGTGATCCAGCTTATCTATGAATAATATTTGAATCTTCTCTGAATTCTTTTATGTGTGATTGAGTTATCTTTGCAAGTCTCTTCGAATTATCCGTTTGGTTTGGCCAACTAGATTGGTAGTTCTTGCAATGGGAGAAGTGCATGGCTTTGGGTTCAATCTTGCGGTGTCCTTACTCAGTGACAGAAAGAGTTGCAAGGCACATATTGTATTGTTGCCATCGAGGATAACAAGATGGGGTATTTATCATATTGCATGAATTTATTCCTCTACATCATGTCATCTTGCTTAAGGCGTTACTCTGTTTTTAACTTAATACTCTAGATGCATGCTGGATAGCGGTCGATGAGTGGAGTAATAGTAGTAGATGCAGAAT
The DNA here is from genome assembly GCF_018294505.1 of Triticum aestivum. Taxonomy (NCBI): domain Eukaryota; kingdom Viridiplantae; phylum Streptophyta; class Magnoliopsida; order Poales; family Poaceae; genus Triticum; species Triticum aestivum. The sequence continues at coordinate 333,578,148 of NC_057801.1, forward strand.
CGTTTCGATCTACTTGTCACAGACATGATGCCTATATACATGATCGTACCTAGATAACCTCATAACTATGCTCAATTCTATCAATTGCTCAACAGTAATATGTTCACCCACCGTAGAATACTGATGCTCTTGAGAGAAGCCACTAGTGAAACCTATGGCCCCCGGGTCTATTCTCATCATATCAATCGCCATCACTTTATTTACTTGCTTTGCTTTTACTTTTTACTTTGCATCTTTATACCAAAAATACCAAAAATATTATCCCTATCAGATCTCACTCTCGTAAGTGACCGTGAAGGGATTGACAACCCCTAATCATGTTGGTTGCGAGTAGCTATCGTTTTGTGCAGGTACGAGGGACTTGCGCGTGACCTCCTACTGGATTGATACCTTGGCTCTCAAAAACTAGGGGAAATACTTACGCTACTGTGCTGCATCATCCTCTCCTCTTCGGGGAAAACCAACGCAAGCTCGAGACGTAGCAGTTGGCAAGCTAGAAAAGGTAAGATTTGTTGATAGGATGTTGCCTCATACTTCATGGACGGGATCCTTCCAGTTGGAAGATTACAGACCCATGGTGCGCTCACTGATGTCACAGATGGGCTGTTTCACCTTGGAAGAACCTTTGTGGGTTCTCTCCTCGTGGTCGTCGTCGTGGTCGATGAGATCTGACTTGGCAATTTAGGATCCCAAGCCGCCGATGTAGAACGTGTCCTTCAAAAATGACAAAATGGGCTCGATGGTGTATAAGAATCGCTAATCCTTGACCGCTTGGCGGAGGAGATCAGAGGCAGGGCCATCGAAGAGATCGACGGTGGTTGAACCAGAGGGGTTTGGGATGGACCACGTAACCTGTGACATGGCCCACTTGAAGCCGTCGCTATCGACAAGCTTGATGTCGTAGCCAGCTTTCCCGAGATACAGTAATACGCAAGCCCGCTGACATGAAGCCTTTGGCATGGCAACATAGTCAACATCTTCGCCGGCTTCCGCCGTGACGTGTTGCTCCGGGGTCGATAGGTCGGGGTGAATGGCAGCCACCTCGCCAACATCCGCTGGAGAGGCCGTGATAAACCTCTTCTTGGCCGAGCGCTTGTTGGGCTCCCCGAGATACATGGTCGAGCTTAGGCTGCGACATTCTGGAGCAGGGGATGTGGATCTGGCAGGGAGGGACACCGCATGCCTCATATAAAAACTCAGGGGAGTGGGGCGACAGTATGGGAATCGTTGGGTAACCCGAACTTTATTATCTAAGCTAGCAGGAACGGGCAGACCGACTTGGGTTGGCGCCGGTGTCGGTCGTTGCCGTGAGCTAGGGTTTGAGGGGGGAGGGGCGGGTGGGGGACTATGAAGGGGGTGATGGTGTTTGAGGATACTCCACGAATACTGAAAATTTTAGTAATGGTGGGTGGAGATGGTGGTGGACGAGGGAGGGCGACGGTTCAAATGCCTCGGCTACTATAATTTTACTATAAGGTTGGTGCTGGAGGAGTGTGGGCAACGGTTGAAGTACGGCGGCTACTACAATTTGGGTAAAGGAATTGATGCGGGGCGGGAGTGCCCAAGATCGTGCACGGTCCAATAAGAATATGCTTGTATGGTAATAAGGAAAAGTGGCGGAACCGCCGGTTTTTGCAATGCTCAAGGCGGGTAGTTTGTTTTTATATTTCTAGCTAGCTGGTCTATCGCACACGGTTCATCCTAATTTCTAAATAAACTTACCCGCCTTTAGCTTGCGCAGTCGTGGTGATTTTACAACGCACTTGCATTGCACACAGTTAAGCCAGTACCTCCACCATTTGCTCGCGCATGCGCAGTCGTGGTGATTTACAGCAAAAAATAACCTATAAAAACATAGTCTACAAATTGGCAAAACAAGGATCCCAAGATTTATATAATCATCATGTCAGGTCACTATGGAGATATTTATCTCTTTATCTCTATAATGGCTATGTCATGGCGATTAAATGAATCTTGAGATATGCAACTTCCCACCGGGTCACCCATCCTTGGACTACTCCAGCCCGAGCACGCTTAACCTCTGCGTTCTATTCGACTAGGCTAGCGGATGGGAAGCGGCACCTTGCTGATAGGAATTGCCTCCTCGCCTTTAAGGCGTTTCACGCTGGTCACCCTATGGGACCTACTCCCTCCTATCACGCACATTTATGCTTTTAGAAACTGTGTGCGATATTTACATGGCTGGTGTGTTGCTCCCTAGCCTTCAATGAGCACTGACACTGGTAGCGGGAAACCGATGGGAGAAGAGGCGGGAAACCGATGAGAGGAGTGGCGGGAAACAGTAGCATGTTTAGAAAACGTAGTAGAGAAGGAAGCGTGAGCTAGCACGACGCATGCGCACAGTGCTTACCCATCTACTGCATGTTCTGTCAAAAGGGCTAAGGGTTTTCGTTCGATCTGGGAGCATCCAGCGATGCAGACGTACGATCCGTGGGGTTTGGATTCTGGCCAATCAGAACGCATGAATCAGATCGCGCGCGCAGCAGGGGGCAGGGGGCATCGGCCACGGTTTGGTAGGCACACGGCTTTCGTGAGTGAACCATGTCCTATTTGAAAACATTTCGTGAGAAGAATCTCGGTTTTTAAATCCCAATAAATCCAAAACTCACCCGAAAATCGTGAAACCCGGCATGGTGTAACAACATGGCACATATATGCCGAGGAATTTTTTTCGTCCATTTTGGCACAAGTTTTATTACAAGCCTCTTACAAACGGGAGCTTCTCTCAAAGAAGCCTTGTGGTTCCGATAGGGAAACATGTCCCCCTTGTGGAGGAAATGATAATCATTGCCTCTTTTCACCTTGTATTTTCTTCTACCGGCAACATGGAACGACAAGATATATGTGCTAAAATTTAAACTTATTCAGGGTTCGTTTGGCCTTTTTATACACTAATTGAGTTTCCTAGGCATTTATTGTCCATAATTCAAATATGAACCTCAAATACATGCTCCAGTTCACCAAAATGGCTAGAAAAATTATACATGCATGTGTCCTTGGGTGCATGTTTAGGTCACATGCCAGGAATGGGAACGAATTACAACTGTATCGGTGTCCTGGCTCGTCCTCAAACATTTGGAATCTCAGTTTTAAATCCCCGTAAATCCTAAACTCACCAGAAAGTCATGAAAGTAGGCATGGTGTCACGCCATAGCACATATATGTCGTGGTAAAAACATTGTCCAATTTGGGCCAAGCTTTATTACAAACCTCTTACAAACTGGAGCTTCTGTCAAAGAAGCCTCGTGGTTCCGATAGGGACACATGTTCCCCTTGTTGTTGAAACATAATCATTGCCTCTTTTTGCCTTGTATTTTCTTCTATAGGCAACATTGAACAACAGGATATCCATGCTGAAATTTAAACTTATTCAGGGTTCGTTTGGCCTTTTTATACACTAATTGAGTTTCCTAGGCATTTAATGTCCATAATTCAACGCTGAACTTCAAATACATGCTCTAGTTCACCAAAATGGCTAGAAAAATTATACATGTGTCCTTCGGTGCATGTTTAGGTCCCATGTCAGGAATGGGAACGAATTACAACCATACCGGCGTCCTGGCTCGTCCTCAAACATTTAGAATCTTGGTTTTTAAATCCCCATAAATCCTAAACTCACAAAAAAGTCATGAAAGTTGGCATGGTGTCCCGTCATGGCGCATATATGTCTTGGCAAAAACATTGTCCAATATCGGCCACGCTTTATTAAAAACCTCTTATAAACTGGAGCTTCTCTCAAAGAAGCCTCGTGGTTCTGATAAGGAAACGTGTTCCCCTTGTGGGGAAACGTAATCATTGCCTCTTTTCTCCTTGTATTTTCTTCTACGGGCAACATTGAACAACATGATATCCATGCTGAAATTTAAAATTATTCAGGGTTTGTTTGGCCTTTTTATACACTAGTTGAGTTTCCTAGGCATTTAATGTCCATAATTCAAATCTGAACTACAAATACATGCTCCAGTTCACCAAAATGGCTAGAAAAATTATACATGTGTCCTTGGGTGCATGATTAGGTCCCATGCCAGGAATGGGAACGAATTACAACCATACCTGCGTCCTGACTTGTCCTCAAACATTTGGAATCTTAGTTTTTAAAGCCCCATAAATCCAAAATTCACCAGAAAGTCATCAAAGTTGGCATGGTGTCACGTCATGGCACATATATGTCGTGGTAAAAACATTGCCAATTTGGGCCAAGCTTTATTACAAACCTCTTACAAACCGGAGCTTCTCTCAAAGAAGCCTTGTGGTTCCAATAGGGAAACATGTTCCCCTTGTGGCGAAACGTAATCACTGCCTATTTTTGCCTTGCATTTTCTTCTACGGGCAACATGGAACGATAGGATATCCATGCTGAAATTTAAACTTATTTAGGGTTCGTTTGGCCTTTTTACACTAATTGAGTTTCCTAGGCATTTAATGTCCATAATTCAAATCTGAACTACAAATACATGCTCAAGTTCACCAAAATGGCTAGAAAAATTGTACATGTGTCCTTGGGTGCATGTTTAGGTCCCATGCCAGGAATTGGAACTAATTACAACCGTATCGGCGTCCTGGCTCGTCCTCAAACATTTGGAATCTCGGTTTTTAAATCCCCATAAATCCAAAACTCACCAGAAAGTCATCAAAGGTGGCATGGTGTCACGTCATGGCACATATATGTTGTGGTAAGAACATTGCCAGATTGGCCAAGCTTTATTACAAACTTCTTACAAACCGGAGCTCGTCGCAAGAACCCTCATGGTTTCAATAGGGAAAAGTGTCCCCTTGTGGGACAAACAATAATTGCTCCCTCTTCTAGCCTCGTATTTTCTTCTACATGCAACATGAAACAACGGGAGGTTCGTGCTGAACTTTGAAATTATTCAGGGTTCGTTTGACCCTTGTTCTTCATTAATTGAGTTTTCTAGGCATTTAATGTCCATAATTCAAATCCGAACTACAAATACATGCTCTAGTGCACCAAAATGGCTAGAAAGAACGTACATGTACATGTGTCCTTGGGGTGCATGTTTAGGTCCCATGGAACGAATGGGAATGAATTCAACCATCTCGCCGTCCTGCCTTGGCCACAAACATTGCGAATCTTGGTTTTTAAATCTCTGTAAATCCAAAACTCACCAGGAAATCATGAAACTTGCCAGCGTGTCACTACACGGTACATATAATTGTCCAATTTGGGCGAAGCTATAGTACAAGCCTCTTAAAAACCGAAGCTTCTTGCAACCCTCATGGTTTTGGTGGGCGAAACGATAATCGCTTCCTCTTCTCGCCTTGAACTTTGTTTTCTATAGGCAACATAGAATAACAGGAGTGTCGTGCTAAAATTTGAAACTATTCAGGGTTCGTTTGGCCATTGTATATATTACTAATTAAGTTTTCTACGCATTTAATGTAGTCCATAATTCAAATTTGAACTACAAGCACATGCTCCAGTGAAGCAAAATGGGTGGGAAATCATACAAGTGTCATTGGGTGCATGTTTAGGTCTCACTTAAGGAATTGGAATGAATTACAAACTTGTCATCATCCTGAAACATTGAGAATCTTGGTTTTTAAATCCCAGTAAATCAAAAAATCGCCCAAAAACATGAAACATGGCATGGTTTCATGACATGGCACATATATGTCGTACTAAAAAATCGTCTAGTTTGAGAAGAGGCGCACACATTAGTAGCCAACAAAGTCCTTTTTGAAACAAAAAGCTAATACGTTAACATCGCAAATGGTTGTATTATATGAACCGTGTCAAAATTTAACCATACTCGGTGGCGTGCGTGCAGCTGTTTGATTAGACGGGAAGAGCACGAGAAGTTCGCCGTGCAGGCTCGACGGGACACGTGCAAGCAGTCCGTCATGCAGGCTCGACGAGACACGTGTGAGCAATCCGCCGCGCAGGATCGACGGGATGCATGCATCCTGTCCACCTCGCAGGCTCGACGGGACACGTGCGAGCAGCAAGGCCGCCCATGCTCACCGGGAAGTGAGCTCTTTGACCTCCATGCACCAGCCGTCGCCCGCCTCGCTCACAAGTTCTCCATTAATGGGTTAACTAAAGCGCCTGGACGGAGGGTGTTTGCTTGTGATCCCATGGTAGCATTTGTTTTGTTCGTGTTTTCAACTCGTATTCTGGCCTAATTTAAATTGCCACATAGGTCAACGCATAATATGACGACAAATAAAATGGTAGCGGATAGTATAACGACAAATTTACAATGGCGTAGATAATAATTGTCTTACATATTTCGGATAATTTAAAATGCCACATGCGCCAAAGCCCGGAAGACACGGGGGCAAGAGAAGAAGGAAATCACAGACAACGATCTGGATCGCTATTGTATCTACTCTTTGATGGATCGCCTGGCGACGACATCCTCCAGCTCCTTCAATTCCTCAAGACTTTGCTTGAAAGCAGCCATAGATTCCTCGACCTTCTGCTCGCGCTCGATCCGGAGCTTCCTCAAGTCACCCATCAGTTCCTCGACGACCACTATCAGTGTCATCCCCGAGGCACTGCTCTGCTCATGCAGCATCTTCCAGCCAGCGGTTCCTCTTCCTTCTTGGCGAGCGCCTTGAGGAGCTACGCATTGTTACCCATGAGTTACTCTACAAGGCTGGTCGCCTTGTCAACCCAGGTATCGCTGATCTCGAGCAGCTTCATCAAGCCGTCGACCAGCTCCTGCTGCTTAATGAGGCCAGCGAGAATATCGTCATCGCCGGCCAAGGACTTCAGCAACGCTAGCTCGTCGCGATCGCCGACGTGGCGAGTGCGCTCGTGAGGGCCCTCGCGTGCCCGTGAGAGCTCGTTCAAGGGCTTCGCGGTGCGCTAGGACATCTCTGCTGCGGCTGCCGCTTTGCATCGGGACCTCTGTAGTGCTTCCGCGGCCTTGGTCTTTGTTGCCTGGTTATATGTCCACCCGAAACTCCTCCTACCGGTCATGGCGGAACACTTGACAGGAAAGACCAGTTTTGTGGGTGATGAGGAGCGGAACTATGAAGTATTTGAGTGGGTAGTTTTTATAGCCCGGTGCTAATTGTGAACACATATTAGTTTGATCGGTGTGAACACATATTAGTTTGATCGGTGTGAACACATATTAGTTTGATCTGTGTGAATAGATTTGCAATTACTTATTGCATTGTAATCTGCAATGTGACAAGAAACAAACTCAAAATTTATTGATGGTTCTAGGCCTACAAAGCCCCATTTTCGTTGTTCTGCATCATCGCAAACAGTTCTTTTGGATCAACCATATGCCACGCATCGGAAGCCCGAAACGTGGTCCCTTGTTCTCGGATGTACGTGTACGTGTCTGCCCACTATCACACATGGTCATGATATCACCATCGTGTCCTATGTATGTGTCGTCACGTCTCCTATGGGGTGCCAGAAGGCTGACCACGTGGTTGCTCACCGTGGCGTCCCTACACGCGCTCTGCTTGCCGTTGAGGAAAATTTACAATGGCAACGGTTAATAATTGTGTTACATATTCAGGATAATTTAAGATGCCACATGCGGCAAGGCACAAAACACTCACGACCTACTTATGCGTACAATTATAATAAAATATAGGCTAAAATGCTAAGTCGACGGCCTTTCGACGACAGTCTTCTCGGACTCCATGATCAGCATATCACCTTCATTATGTGTAACTTACTAATCATCGCACACGAGTACTCGTAGACGCATCATGTGCGATACTCCTAGCCACCGCAAGCAACTAGTTTGCATTTTTCAAAGTTTTTTGTACGAACAGAATCACACACGAACTTACTATAGTAATCGTCTGTGTTATAATTTCTCATTGCAAACAGTTCATCCGAGTGGGTTGTTTGCTGCGTATCACACACATCTGGTTTACACGAATCGTTTGTGTCCTTTTGGCTCATCACAAATGCCGCATATCACAGACATCTTGTTAAGATGAACCATTTCTATTCTTTTGCCTAATTGAAATAGTTTGTTTGAGTGAACTGTATATTGTATATCATAGACACCTTGATCTGGCTGACCATTTCTGTTGCATTCCCTAATAGCACACAGTTCATCGGAGCAAACTGTATGCTGTATATCGCACACACATTGATATGGCTTCCCGTTTCTGTTGTTCTTCCTCATCGCAAAAAGTTCTATCGGATCAACCATATGCCCAGCATCACACACATAACTAAAATCTAAACCATGTTTGATTTCGCCGCCATCACAAACGTTTTGCATCTTTTTTGACGGGTTTTTTACATCCTCGTTTGTAATTAATGCATCGCACATAGTTTCGTCAAAGGGTCTCTGATCGTAGTGTCGCGTTAGCAGCATCCTGCAGTAGTGATTATACCCCTTGAAATACCCTGGACGCTCTAGATTTGGATCAAGTAACTGATCCAGAGTCTCTTGTCCTGTCAACGGAGGTGGTGCAGAGTTTTTGACAACTCTACCTTTGATGAAGTTCTTCTTGTCTTTCCTAAACTTATGGCAAGGATCCAGGAACTGTCTATGCAAGTCGAAGCAAGGAAACTTGTGACCTGCCTGCAGCCAACCAAACTCAAGAGTTGGCTTGCATGTGGAGAACGGGAACCTTCCATGCACGCACCAACCAACGAATAGCGCATACGCCGGCAAGTCATGCGTCGAGTACATGTACCAGACACGCATTATGAAGTTCTGTTTGTGAAAGGTGTCATATGTCTTGAACCCATTATCCCAAGCTTCTTGCAATTCCTCCTTAAGAGGTTGCATGTACACATTCATATTCTTCTCCGGATAGTTCAGCCCTGGAATTATGAAAATCAGTAAAATGTTCTTTCTTTGCATAATCTGTCCAGGGGGGAGATTGAGTGGAATGACAAATACGGGCCAACAACTGTATTGGGTTGCCGTCATACCAAACATACTGAACCCATCCATGCTGATGGTGGCTCGAGGATGCCTTGGATCTGCCGCTTTTTGCGCATAAAATGCATTGAAGCACTTCCATGCTTCACCATCCGATGTGTGTACCATCATCAGATTCACGTCTGCATCTAGTTAGGTTCTTTTGCCCGTTTTGTGTCATGCATCTGTCTAGCCGTCTCTTCGACTATGAAAAGACGTTGAAGTCTTGGTATGATTGGCATATACCAAAGAAAACTAACGGGGATTTTGGTCTGCGTCTTCTCACCCATACTGTTGTCTACCACAACATACATGGAAGACTTGCAAACGGGACAATAGTTCAAGTCCACTTCGTCAAGCCTAAATAAGGCACATCCTTTCTCACGGGCATGTATCTTCTCATTGGGCATCTTAAGAGCACGGAGGATTTTGTCTGACTGGTACAGGCTTGCGGGCATTACATGGCCTTTGGGTAGAAAGCGTCCAAATATTGTCATCATCGTGTCGTAACATTCTCTGCCCAAGTTGAATTGAGCCTTCAGGGACATTATTTGTGATATGGCATCCAGCTAACAAAGCTCAGTGTGCTCGTGGAGAGAATGTTTTGAAGACTCCAACATTTCATTGAAGGCCTTTGCAGATTCCTCCATCTGATTGTCCGAGTCCCGAGCGTCATCGAAGTTTTGCACCATGTCTTCCATCCCGGTACCATGCTCGTCGATGCGACGACGAACCACCTCGGCTCTTGCACGTTGGGCAGACTCACCATGAAATGTCCAAAATGTATAAGCAGGCGTAAAACCCCACTTCCGGGGGTGTTTACTCATTTCAAGCTCTGTCCTCTTATGATAGTTGTTGCACGGGACATAGGGGCACCAGGTTTTTCTATGGCCATTTGAAAATGCAGCTCTCACAAACCCCTTAGTTTTTGTTAACCGTTCATCAGTCATGTCTTCCTGACTAGTGTGACTGGTGTACATCCACGCATGATCACTCATCTTGCCTAGCTACTGGAAACACAAGAAATATATACATGATTCAGCAAACCATATTCATTAGTCAATGGAGTTTGTCAGTTTTATTACGTCCATGCAACCTAGACACTAATAGGTAAAGATAGGTCCTAATCCAACCCGAGTATGTGTAGATTGTGTTCATTTTTTCATGCTCTGCTCTGGATCCGACACAAAATTTAGGCAGGACCTCCCTACTGTTCTCCTGATACACGTCTCTGCAATAAGCCGAGATGATGTGTACCCAGAGAACAACAGGAGGCACTGACAAAATTCTGCATCGGATCCGGAGCAGAGCATATGGGAAAACAAACCCAATCTACATATACTCAAGCTGTCCATGGATAAATTGGACAATTCGAAAGAATCACGGTTACAAATATGAAAGTGCATGCATATCTATAGACGTAACCCTTTCGAACAAGAGACGCATAGTGGGTACGCATACTAATGATTAAAGACTCCTATAGCTAGCAAGTTTCATCGGCACAAAGACCGGACCAGAGCAAATGAAGGGGGGGGGAGGAGATGTCATTTGTGCTCACCCACAAACACATGGGAGGAGCTCGTCGAACACATGGGGAGGTCGCCGAACACCAAGCCCTCGAAACGATGAAACAACTGCACATTTAAATCCACCCAATCAACACAAATATGATGTTTTTGTCACAAAATCAAAAAATATATGACCTAACTGATAATTCACAAATATATGACCCCATCGGCCTCTCGAAGGCCGAAGAGCACCTTTTAGGTCAACATGAGGCCCAAGAGGTGTCGGGGGTTGGGGGTGTCGGGGGTGTCATGTCTGGGTGTTAGGGTGTCGGGGTGTCTGGGTGTCGTGTTGGGGTCGGGGTGTCGGGGTCGAGGTGTCGGGGGTGTCTTGTCTGGGTGTCGTGGTGTCGGGCTGTCCGGGTGTCGTGTCTGGGTCTTGGTGTCGGGGTCGGGGTGTCGAGGTGTTGTGCCGGTGTCAGGGTGCCATTTTCTTCTTCCTCCTCTTCTTCTTCTTTTCCCGCTTTTTCCTTTTCTTCTTCTTCCTCTTCTTCCTTTTCTTCCTTTTCTTCCTTTTCTTCTTCTTCTTCCTCTTCTTCTCCTCCTCCTCTCCTCTTTATTCTTCTTCTTCTTCTTCTTCTTCTTCTTCTTCTTCTTCTTCTTCTTCTCCTCCTCTCCTCTTTCTTCTTCCTCTTCTATTTATCTAAACCTAAACCTATTACTAACCTACACCTAGCACTAAACCTAAACCTAAAAAGGAAAAAACAGAAAAAACAGAAGAAGAAAATGAACCTCGCCCTGCTTTGGCTCCAGCGATGTCGGCCGATGGAGAATGGCCGTGGGGAGGGGCAGTGGAGGAAGGTCGGCCGATGGAGGATGGCGGTGGGGAGGCGGCGGGTCCGGGCGGCACGGTGCCGGCGGCGAGGCGGGGCCGCGCAGGGGCCGTGTGGCCTTGCTCCGGCAATGGGGCGTCGTAGGGCGGCCGCCGCGGCCTAGGTCTGGTGGGTGTGGCGGGCAGGCTGGCCGGCGGGTCTGGCTCCGGGGTGCAGGGATGGACGATGATGGAGACAAAAGGAGGAGAGGGCAAGAGAGAGAGAGAGAGAGAGAGAGAGAGACAGAGAGAGAGAAAGAGAGAGAGAGATGGGCCGCCCCGTTAAGGCACCCTCTTTGCCATTTGCTTGCAGACGGCAAAGAGAGGGACCGTTAGGGCTGGCCCATGCCACTTCTTTGTCGTCCGCTAGTAGACGACAAAGGAGGCACATTGCCATCTATCCCCTCTTTGACGTCTACCAGCTGACGACAAAGAAGTTCACTTAGCCACGCGGTGCACCACGGGGCCCACCAGGCTCTTTGCCGTCTGCCTTTGATCTCATTGTCGTCAGGTGGCCGATGGCAAAGAGGGGACTGATGGCAAAGAGAGTCTTTCCCATCAGTTGTTTCTTTGTTGTCTGCTTTTCCAAAGAAGACGGCAAAGAGCCTCTTTGCCGTCAGCTGGCAGACGGCAAAGAGGGGACAGATGGCAAATTGCCAGATTCCAGTAGTGGCTCCTATACTTAAAAGAACCAAAAATTATGATGAAGCTATCTCCGCACTTGTTCTTAACCATGAAAGAACATTTATTTGTACTCATCCTACTTTGCATAGATTGTTTTATGAGTTGCCGGTTATAAAAATCCTAGAGCTAAGAAAATAGCTACCCTTGTCCTCACGAATGAATTTGATCACATAGTGCGAGAAGCTAGAGAGATCTTTGATTTTTATGGTATGAACCATGAAAACCGGTAATAGATGAGATCCTATATAATAGTGATTACTTGTTGAGGTATTTGTTTCACAATGACCACATCTTTTATGAGAATACTAAAGGGGAAGTCCCTCCTTTGAATATAATCCAACAAGTTTTTAATAGTGTTTTTTACGGGAGTTTTTAATAGTGTTAATAAGCAATATTCTTGGATTGTAGCCGGTAATCAAGAGGGATTTCGGATGCACAATTTGCTAATGCTAAAATTTGTATGGATGATGTGTTTCATATTACCTTTGAAAAGCCTCCTATTGAAAACACCTCTTTGGAAAAGAAGAAGAAAGATGACAATACTTGAAACTATGTGTTATGCCTAGCTAGGGGCGTCAAACAATAGCGCTAGTTGGGAGGCAACCCAAGTTATGTTTTAATTTTTGTTTCTTTTTTGTTTTTCAATAAGCACACAATTATGCCTCTATTATGGTTGTATTTTTGTGTTTTAATTAGTGTTTGTGCCAAGGAAAGCCTTTCAGATGATTTGGTTGATAGTTGCTTTGATTCTGTGCAAAAATAGAAACTTTTACGTCTAGTAGCAGAATTGTTAAAAAACACTGGGGAGACAAAAAATTCTGAATTTTTTACACATGATTGATATACACATTTTCCACGTTGTCCTAATTTTCAAAGTTTTTGGCGTTATAGAAGTATGGTCAATGTTCAGATTACTATAGACTATTTTGTTTTTGATAGATTCTGTTTTTATGCATTGTTTTGCTTGTTTTAATGGAACTATGGATTGTATCGGGGGGTATAAGCCATGGAGAAGTTAGAATACAGTAGGTATAATGCAAAAATAAAAGATGAATGGGTTTTCAACTGTGCTTGAAGTAGTGATTTGCTTTATTATACTAACGGATCTCACAAGGTTTTGTTGAGTTTTGTGTGATTGAAGTTTTCAAGTTTTGGATGAGATCACGATGGATGAAGGAATAAGGAGTGGCAATAGACTAAGATTAGGGGTGCCCATGGCACACCAAGGAAATATTCAAGGCCTCCCAAGAAACTAAGCTTGGGGATGCCCCGAAAGGCATCCCTCTTTCTTCTACAAACTATCGGTAAATTTACTTGGAGCTATATTTTTATTCGTGAAATATCATGAGTTTTGCTTGGAGCGTCGTGTATTATATGAGTCTTTGTTTTGCTTTATTTTTAGTTTTCCACAATCATCTTTGTTGGACACACTTATTTGAGAGAGCCACATGTTGATCATGATTTGTTAGAATACTCTATGTGCTTCACTTAAATCGTTTGAGCTAGGCAGTTGCTCTAGTGCTTCACTTATATCTTTTTGAGCCTCGCGGTGATTAAATTTTGAAGAAATACTTGTACTCTTATGCTTCATTTATATCTTTTTGAGAGTTGATAATAGTAATGTTAATTTGCACAAGATATGAATGTGGTCCCAAAGTGATGAATATTCAAGAGAGATATAATAAAAACTTTCATATAGATCATTGGATATGATAAGTTTGATTCCTTGCAATAGTTTTGCAATATGGAGATGGTAATATGTGAGTCATGCTAGTGAGTAATTGTGGTTTAGTACGAATATTGGTGTTAAGGTTTGTGACTCCCTATGCATGCACATAAAGTCAATAATTGTGCAACGAAGTTACATCCTACTTATGGTGCATTATTCAGTGTTAGTTATGTTCAATGCATGTTTATGACCGTTTTCGCTTTTTGGTTGGTCGCTTCTCAATCTATTTGCTAGCCTTCATTTGTACTAAGCAGGAATATTGCTTGTCATCCAACTCCTTAAACCCAAAGTTGTGCCAAATGAGTCCACCAAACCTACCTATATACGGTATTTCCATGTTGTTCCAAGTAAATTTGCATGTTCCAACTCTAAGCATTCAAAAAAAAATGTTTTGTGTGCCCGTACCACTCATGAAGCATCAGGGGGCGGCTAATATTTTCCATGCTAGGTATGTTATTCTCATGACGAGTGTTTATTCCCTTGTCATTGCACGAGAGTGTGATAAATAATAGGGATGCTCAGTCCCGAGATGAAAATAATAATAATATGATGATAATAAATTCCTTGGAAAGTGTTGGAATGGAAGGCACCCGTGGAGACAGCTAGCCATGGATTGTGCAAGAATGGTGGAAAGGAAATAAACTTTATTTTCTGTTTGGAACCGCCTATAATTTGTCTAGCATGGAAGATATTGCGAATTCTCGGTCATTTTCATTGACGAAAAAAGCCCGCCTCTCAAAATAAGTTTATCTCTAATTTAACCCTTGAGCTCTGGCACCTCTTCAAATATTTGCTTCCCTCTACGAAGGGCCTATCTATTTACTTTTAAGTAGTTTTGTTTTTATTTTCCATCTTCTCTTACAAAGCACCAACTAGAGAGCACTATTGTCATACTTATGCATTAGATGTAGCTAATGTTGGGTGTGTTTCATGAATGGATCAATGGTTGAGCATAATTCATTTGGGATAACTTTCTTTAGCATTGATATTTTGAAAGACATGGTTACTTGTTGGTATGCTTGAGTATTTATGTCTTCATGTCAAACTATAGACTATTGCTTTGAATCATTCAAGTCCAAATGTCCATGCTACAAAATAAAAGAGTATACGATGAATACGTTACGTAGCATTCCACGTCAAAAATTCTGCTTTTATCATTTACCCACTTGAGGACGAGCAGGAATTAAGCTCGGGGATGCTTGATACGTTTCCAATGTATATACAATTTTTTATTGTTCCATGCTATTATAGTATCAATCTTGAATGTTTTACATACACTTACAAGCAATTGTATATCATTTTTTGGGACTAACCTATTAACTTAGTGCCCAGTGCCAGTTGCTGTTTTTTGCCTGTTTTTGGTTTTTCAGAATATTAGTACCAAACAAACCAAATTCCACAAATTTTTTTGGTGATTTTGTTCTGGACATAAGAGACCCTGGAAGCTTAGAGAGGGGATGAGCAAATGGAGCAGTGGCCCACGAGGCACCAGGGCATGCTCTGGGTGTACGGCGCGCCTTGGTGGCTTGTGGGGCCCACGTAGCTCCATTTGACCTAACTCCGCCTCTATAAATTCTCTAAAATCGGGAAAGCAACAGAGGAGTCCACGAAATACTTTTTTGGCCACCGCAAGTTCCTGTTCTCGCGAGATCCCATCTGGAGGCCCTTTCCGATAATCTGCCGGAAGGGGAATCGATCACGGAGGAGCTCTACATCATCCTTGGTTCCCTTCTGATGATGCGTGAGTAGTTTACCACAGACCTGCGGGTCCATAGTTACTAGTTCGATGGATTCTTCTCTCTATTTGATCTTCAGTATAATGTTCTCCTTGATGTTCTTGGAGTTCTATCTGATGCAATCACTTTTTGCGATGTGTTTCTTGGGATCTGATGAATTGTGAGTTTATGATCAGATCTATCCATAATATTTGAGTTTTCTCTGAACTCTTGTATGCACGATTACTATACCTTTGTATTTCTCACCGATCTATTGATTTGGTTTGGACAACTAGATTGATTTTTCTTGAAAGGGGAGAGGTGCTTTGTAATGGGTTCGATCTCGTGGTGCTCAATCCCAGTGAAAGAAAGGGACATGGTGATACGTCCATTTTGCATCATGTTTTCCTACTGTTATTTATAAATTTTTTATGCATAATAATGCGTTATGGAGCAATTCTAATGCCTTTTCTCTCATAATATGCAAGGTTTACACAAGGAGGGAGAATACCGGCACCTGGAATTCTAGACTTGAAAAAGCTACGTCAGAGTTACCTCTTCTACACATCTCCAAGTGAGATGAAACTTCATGAAGATTTTTTATGGAATATTTAAGAATTATTGGATAAAATAACTACTAGAGGGGCCCACCAGGTGGGCACAACCCACCTCGGCGCGCGAGCGCCCCTAGGCGGGCACAACCCACCTGGGTGCGCCGGGGCCCCCAGGCATGCCCTGGTGGGTTGTACACTCCTCGGCCCACCTCTGGTGCCCATATTCTAGTATATAGGTCATTTTGACCTAGAAAAGTCAGGAGAGGACTTTCGGGATGAAGCGCCGCCGTCTTGAGGTGGAACCTAGGCAGGAGCACTTTTGCCCTCCGGCGGAGCGATTCCATCAGGGGAACTTCCCTCCCGTAGGAGGAAATCATCGTCATCATCACCATGAACAACTCTCCCATCTTTGGAAGCGCAATCTCCATCAACATCTTCAATAACACCATCTCCTCTCAAACCCTAGTTCATCTCTTGTGTTCAATCTTTGTACCGGAACCTTAGATTGGTACTTGTGGGTGACTAGTAGTGTTGATTACATCTTGTAGTTGATTACTATATGGTTTCTTTGGTGGAAGATTATATGTTCAGATCCATTATGCTATTTAATACCCCTCTAATCTTGAGCATGATTATCATTTGTGAGTAGTTACTTTTGTTCTTGAGGTCACGGGAGAAATCTTGTTGCAAGTAATCATGTGAACTTGATATGTGTTTGATATTTTGACGATATGTATGTTGTGATTCCTTTAGTGGTGTCATGTGAACGTCTACTAAATGGTACTTCACCTTGTTAGGGCCTAAGGGAATGCATTGTGGAGTAGTTATGATATGATGGGTTGCTAGAGTGACAGATGCTTAAACCCAAGTTTATGCGCTACTTTGTAAGGAACTGATTTGGATCCAAAAGTTTAATGCTATGGTTAGATTTTATCTTAATACTTTTCTATTAGTTGCGGATGCTTGCGAGGGGGTTAATCATAAGTAGGAGGTTTCTTCAAGTAAGAACAGCACCTAAGCACCGGTCCACCCACATATCAAATTATCAAAGTAGCGAACACGAATCAAACCAACATGATGAAAGTGACTAGATAAAATTCCCGTGTACCCTCAAGAACGCTTTGCTTATCATAAGAGACAGTCTTGGCCTGTCCTTTGCCACAAAAGGATTGGTCTACCCTCTTACTTATCCAAAGGACTATGATTGATCCCCTATACTTATGGGTCATCAAGGCTCTTTTCTAGTGCCATTTCCGAGGAGTGAAGTGCTCTTGGTAAGTGGAAATTGGTAAGGGAAAATTATTACTACATGCTGAAATTTATTGTCACTTGTTACTATGGAGAACAATCCTTTGAGGAGTTTGTTCGGGGTATCTTCACCTCAACCAGAACCACAATTAATCGCCCCTCAACCTACTGCACCTACTGAAAATATTGGTTATGAAATTCCTTCGGATATGATAGAACAACTACTAGCTAATCGTTATGAGGAGATGGAACCGAACATTCTAATATGCACTTAACATATGTGGATGAAATTTGTGGATTATTTAAGCTTGTAGGTTTACCCGGAGGTGAAGCTAAGAAGAAGCCCTTTATCTTTGAAGGGAAAAGCATTGGCATGGTAAAGGCTATGCGATGATATTGGATCTTGGAACAGGAATCGATTGAAATTGGAATTTCACCAAAAAAATTATCGTACGCATCTAGTTCATCATGATCAGAATTATATATATATATATATATATATATATATATATATTGGCCTAGTGAAGGAGAAAGTATCACTCTAGCTTGGGGGATGCTTAAGCCAATGTTATATTCATGCCCCAATCATGAGCTCTCTAGAGAAATTATCATTTAGAATTTTTATGTTCGTCTTTCTCGTGATGATCAATCCATGCTCGATACTTCTTGTACTGGTTCTTTTATGAAGAAGACTATTAAATTTAGGTGGGATCTTTTAGAAAGAATTAAACGCAACTCTGAATATTCGGAACTCGAGGGAGGTAAAGAGCCAGGTATTAAGCTTGAGTTTGATTGTGTTAAATCTTTTATGAATACCCATGCTTTTCAAAAGTTTAGCACTAAATATGGACACTACAAAAAAGACACATCCATGACATTTTGGGCCGAACGGAAAAAATATGTCATACTTATGACACTTCTATGACGATAATTGTGACAAAACCCGGTATCATCATAGATGTGGTGGGCTCCTACTTCTATGACAAAAAATCATGACAGAAAATGGGCTTTTCGTACTGGGCGGGCCGGAGACGCAGTTGCATGGCATTCTTTAGGCCGTCCATGATAGAAAAACCGTGGTAGAAGCGAGGGCGAGGAAAATATCGGGGTGTTCCCGGTTACGGTGGGTGGTCGGGGCCGAGTGATGCGCGTTTCTCTCATACACATACGCGTGTGTGTGCGAGGCATGGGTCTCTAACTAAACCCGAGCAAGGCGTTGGGCTCTAACTGAACTCGAGCGATTGCACTGCAAGCTACACGTTACTGAACTCAAGCGATCGATCGATGGCTGTTAACTGAACCCGATCGAGCGATTCCTTCGCTACTGCTACCAACTGAAGCCGATCGATGCTGCCTCTGGATGAACAGTGAGCGTTGCTGGGGTGTTTGGATTAACAGTGAGTGGTGGGGGTGGATGAACAGGACCCCGTGGTGTTGCCTCTGGATGAACAGGACCCCGATCGATCGAGACGGTTAGGGCTGGATGAACACGACACCGTGGAGGGCTGGATGAGCAGGACAACCCTGTGGAGGGCTGGATGAACAGTAGATGGTGGAGGGGTGGATGAATAGTAGCCCATGGAGAGGGGTGGTTGAATAGTAGCCGGTGGAGTAGCGCACGGTGGAGGCTGGATGAACAGGAGCCCGTGTATGAACAGTCGCAGGTGGAGGATGGAGGAGGTCGATGGTGGATAAATAGTAGCCTGTGGAGGCTGGAGGACGTCGATGGTGGAGATGTACAGTATCCCGTGGAGTCCCGTTTTGCGGTACGCCACACCCCTCCCGATGAACAGGACCCCTGTTTCGACCGTAGCGCTCCAACACAAGTCCGTTTTGTCCGTTTTGTGGTATGCCACACCCCTCCCGATGAACAGGACCCCCGTTTCGACCGTAGCGCTCCAACACAAGTCAGTTTCGTCCGTTTTGTGGTACGCCACACCCCTCCCGATCAACAGGACCCTGTTTCGACCTAGGAGGTCCAACACAAGTCCGTTTCCTCCGTTTTGTGGTACGCTAGACCCCTCCCGATGAACAGGATCCCGTTTCGAACGTGGTCGGTCGAACACAAGGTCGTTTCCTCCATTCTGCGGTATGCAAGGCCTCGTTTCCATCAGTTGTTCCGTCCAAGCCCGCCCGATGAACACGATGACAAATTCCGTTTTGACCCAGCCGGTTGGCTCCCAATGAACATGATGATGAAACTGTTTCTCCGTTCTGACCCAACCATGTACACGAGCCCTGGCCTGCATGTACGTACGTGGCTGTATTTTCTTTCTTGCACCCTGGCCGCTGTACGTACATGTACATGCTACGTGTGCGCCTCTATTACGACACGTGCGCGCCTCTACATCGACCAGTATGTACGTACACGTTCGTGACAAGAATGACAATGCTACGTACGCTTCGACCAGGTGGGTCCCGACTGTCAGGCACTTCCTTGCGTGTGAAGATGTAGCTGGTGAGTCCCAGCAGTCAGGGGGGCAAATCGTTTTTTCGGACGCACTTCCTTGCGTGCGACGATGTAGCTGGTGGGTCCCAACAGTCAGGGGGGAAACGTTTTTTCGCGAAATACAGTGGCCCGTCCGGTGGGTCCCCGCTGTCACCTGGAGGAATCATTATTTTCCGCGTAATAAGGAGGCACTTCCTTGCGACTGTCGTGGACCCAGCTGTCAGCCTCTCCATGTACAGTACTCTTCCGATGGAAGTCGGTCATTGACCATGTTGACCATGCCGCGCCGAGAGCACTAGGGTGGTGGACGACGGCGAGGCCTAGGAAGGGGATGACGCGGAGCCGGGGAAGACGCGGCAGTGGAAGCCCGCGCGGAGAGGAGTATGAGGGTTCATTGGTTTGGCTGCGATGTGA
The DNA here is from genome assembly GCF_018294505.1 of Triticum aestivum. Classification (NCBI taxonomy): domain Eukaryota; kingdom Viridiplantae; phylum Streptophyta; class Magnoliopsida; order Poales; family Poaceae; genus Triticum; species Triticum aestivum. The sequence continues at coordinate 333,598,214 of NC_057801.1, forward strand.
GGTTGCCGTCGCCGCAGGGCTTGGCCAGCGGTGGGAATAGTAGGGGGTGGTGAGGCCTCTACGGCAGCACAGCCGGCCATGGGAGGCAGGAGCATGCGGCACGACCTGCGCTGGTTTGGGCGGCTGGAGCAAGAAGACCAGAGGTTGAAGAAGCACTACGGCCGTTGGATGAACATCGTACGGTCACTGCAGCTAGAATTGTTTATATTGACTAAGTTGACAAAGACCTTGGTACGCGTCAACTTAGTAGGCCCATAGGTCAGCTTTCGAAATGATGCACCCAAATGTCAGGGGGAGGAATCATTTTTTGGGCAGCTGAAGCAAGAATATCCGAGATTGAAGAAGAAGCACGACATCCGTTGGATGGACATCCAACGACCACAGCTGCTAGACTGTGTGTTGTCGACAAAGCCTTGCATACGCGTCAACTTAGTTTTCTTAGGGGACGTGTCAACTTAGAACGCCCACAAGTGTGTGGCAGAGAACATATAGCACGTTTGCTATTTGTAAGAATGTACAGCCCATTTTTTAATTCTAATAGAATTTACTACAGCCCATTTACAGTTTGTTAAAAGTACAGCCCAATTTCTAGCTAGGACAACGATTAATAATTTCAACCAACTGCTCAAAACAGAATTCAAAAAAATTCCCACATTTTGATGGGATCAGAAATATTTTTATCCGAAATTTCTAGTCAGATTAAATATAATTTCCAAATAAAGTTGTATTACGTTAAAAACCAACGAAATATTGCGCGCGCAACAAGTAATGAAATTAAAATTTTCAAATTCCAAAAATAATATATTTTTAGACTAATTACGCGTTTGGTGCATTTTTTATAGTTATTGCCCAGTTATTATAATTACATCCCATTTATTATTTCTTAAAGTCCATTTTTCTTGTTAAGACTAATGCATACCTCCTAGGAAAGTTTGCAGCCCAGCGGGGTGGAGAATAACAAGTTGACCCGGATATTGTGTACAACTGTCGGCCCAGTTGCATTGCTGATGTTGAAAAAAAGGCTTGTGTAGTACAGTACAACCTAACATGGCTACTCAGCCCACATTCAGTGATGCTGGAAAGGCCCAAACAAGGCTTGGGTACAACTTTTTGAAGTCACTGAGCTCAATTAATAACTTAAGAAAAAAGTTAGATTATAGTGGAACCTAATTAAAAGCTGTCACGAGCAAAGAAATAATTCAACGGGTCCCACTTGTGTGTGTGTGTGTGTGTGTGTGTGTGAGAGAGAGAGAGAGAGGGAGAGAGAGAGAGACCCATCGGTCGATGCTCGTAAATACATCTTTCAGCCATATGCATTGCTGATGCTCAGTAAAAACTTATATAGTTGACACAATCATATAGAACATCATAGCACACTGAACTTGCATACAAAAATTTCACGCAGGCGGCACAATCAGGATGGAAGCAGTGGATCACTACGGGTAGGGCTATGTGGAAACCAATGAACTCGTACATAATGGTTCATCGTCTTTATCAATGACGAGGAAATGTCTTGAACGTTGTGCAAAGAAAACAGACAGACAACACAATAAGTTCTACTAGCACATTAAGTTGACGTACAACCCTTTGTAAAAAAGTTCAGGTACAAAATTAGAATAGATCACAATCAAATGTACTGGCACATCATTGCTTCACACCCATAGCTCGGGTTTAACTAGTATCTGACAAGATTCAGTTGTTACCTCAAATTAGAGCACATCCAGGCAGCCAGCCCTGCCTCTTCTCTCAAAGAAGCAGTGGCCTCTGCCGCGCGATGGATTAGGCCCTATGCCATCCATCGTTCTAAGCAACACGGGGAAAGTCTGATGTTGACTCCTGTAATGGAAGTCATCGACGGACCCTGGCACCAGCGGCGGCGGAGGACTTCGATTGATGGATTGAAAGCTTCTTCGACATGCACGAACACTCGAAACAGGTCCATCCCTAACGTGGTCCGCGGCGGCCTTGGTGGCGACGAATAGTACAACCCCGATTCCTGCACCGGTATCTCAACACCAATCATCGTCGGTATGGTGGACGGATTCTTCATCCATGCCATAACCGTAAGAGCCCAACTGTATGGAGGAACAAACATACTTACGAGCTCACCTCCAAGGTCGTTGATAAGCTCATTCATGGACTCATTGTTCCAAGCACGTCGAGGCATGTCGTGGAAGGTATGCTTTGTTAAAAACTCAAGCTCAGAGGGCACCGAGCCCCATCCTGTGTGCCACCGATCAAAGCTCACCAACGCACCATCGCAGAACAAACATCGGGAAGATTCAAACAGACGACTACAGTCGAAAGTTGTCCGGAACCTGACGAAGAAATCAGCCGGTGGGGGACAGACTTCGACGAGCAAGTCACTTATTTGGATGCCGTGTGCAATGCCAAGAGCTTTGACAAGGATGTCCAGCGAGACGGGAGGCCGGTCGCCGTTGATGGTTACCATCAGCACTTTGCCGGTAAACTGGTCGTCAAGCGCCGCCATGCCACTATTGACCGACAGCATGCAGTGACCGAAGGCAGGACAGACCTGGGGATCTCCGGCTCAGAGATCTGTGTTGGTTGGCGACATGATAGTGTGCTTGAATACAGGGAGTACACGAGGGGGATTTGGGGGAACTGGAGTAGGAATCAAGATTCCAGAGGTGGTGGAGGGGCGGAAGATTGTGGATGAAAAAGGTAGCACGAATTTCAAACATGCGCCAATATGCCCTCAGCGCGCAAGAGCACGAAAACACTGGTGGCGCCTGAGGGAGTCCAGGATTAAGGGGTCCTCAGACAGCTGGACTATATACTTTGGCCGGACTGTTGGACTATGAAGATACAAGATTGAAGACTTCGTCCCGTGTCCGGATGGGACTCTCCTTTGCGTGGAAGGCAAGCTTGGATATTCAGATATGTAGATTTCCTTCTTTGTAACTGACTCTGTGTAACCCTAGCCCCATCCGGTGTCTATATAAACCGGAGGGTTTAGTCCGTAGGACAACAACAATTATAATCATAGGCTAGCTTCTAGGGTTTAGCCTCTACGATCTCATGGTAGATCAACTCTTGTAATACTCATATCATCAAGATCAATCAAGCGGGAAGTAGGGTATTACCTACATCGAGAGGGCTCGAACCTGGGTAAAACATTCTGTCCCCTGCCTCCTGTTACCATTAGCCTTAGACGCACAGTTCGGGACCCCTACCCGAGATCCGCCGGTTTTGACACCAACATTGGTGCTTTCATTGAGAGTTCCACTGTGCCGTCGCTGTAAGGCTTGATGGCCCCTTCGATCATCTTCAACAATGCGGTCCAGGAGGAGGTGTTCCTCCTCGTACAGATCTTCGTATTTAGCGGCTTCGTACTGCGGGCCAACTCGCTTGGCCATCTGGAGCAGATCGATAGCTACGCCCCTGGCCATCAGGTCAGGTTTGGAAGCTTAAACTATAATGCCGACATCCGCGGAGACTTGATTTTCGATGGATTCGAGCCCATGCCAGGCACGCCGAATGGTCACGACGGGCATGATTTTGATCTGCCGTCAGACAGTATTCACGAGATCGCGCCTGAAGTGACACCAGGAATCAATCCGGAGCAGATTGTGCCTTCCTAGGGCGGGTGGATGGACCCCGCCACGGAAGCCGCACACTCGCCGGGTTGGAGCTGAACACTGATTCCACCTCCTGAGAAAGTGGCGTCATCGGACCCTCGGACTCATCTCCGGCCACAGGATCTGAACCGTGTGCATCGGTGCCTATCAAATCTGATTGGGCACCAGTCATGGAGCTCACCGCCGCGGATATTTTTCAGCACTCGCCCTTGGGTGACATGCTAAAAAATTAAGGTCTCTTTCCTTGTCAGGAGATTCTTGGCCGAACTATGTCCGGCTCGAGTGGGGAGCGGACGACGAAGAAATTTGTCCCCCACCCACCACCCACTTTATAGCCACTATCGATGACTTAACCGACGTGCTTGACTTCGACTCCGAAGGCATAGACGGTATGGACAATGATGCAGGAGAAGAACAGGAACCGCCGCCTATAGGACGCTGGACCGCCACCTCGTCATATGATATTTATATGGTGGACACCCCTAAAGAAAACAATGGCGATGAGGCAACGGAAGATAACCCCTTGGGGAAGCAATCTAGACACTGGCATCATTGGCGCCGCTCCAAGCCCCGCCATAGCAAAAATAGTGATGCCGGCACAGGAGATAACAATCCGGATGGTGCCGAAGACGAAGACAATCCTGCCCAGCCAGGCTTCGAGCAGGCCGAGCAAGAGGATGGGCAAGCTAGCCCTAAAGAACTGGCAACTGATGGAGAATCAGAGGACGATAATTACATGCCTCTCTCCGAAGACGAAGCGAGCCTTGGCAACAAAGAATTCATCGTGCCTGAGGATCCCTTCGAGCAGGAGCGCTTCAAACGCCGGCTTATAGCCACTGCAAAAATCCTGAAGAAAAAGCAGCAACAGCTTCAAGCTGATCAAGAACTGCTAACTGACAGAAGGACCTACAAGAAGTATTGGAAAATAAAGATGGACAGTCAAGATTGATCTACGGATCACGGGGGCGCGCCACAATAGGTGATGATGACCGTCACGCTGGATACAATAAACCAAAGTCCAGCCGGGCTGGATACAATAGACCAGACTCATTTGAACTACGTCGGGATGTAGCCCGGCATAGAGGCGCCGCACACCCCCTATGCTTCACTGATGAAGTTATGGATCACGAATTCCCAGAAGGGTTTAAACCCGTAAATATTGAATCATACGATGGCACAACAGACCCCGCCATATGGATCGAAGATTTTCTTCTCCACATCCACATGGCCCGCAGCGATGACTTACATGCCATAAAGTACCTACCACTTAAGCTCAAAGGACCGGCTAGGCATTGGCTTAATAGCCTGCCAGCAAGCTCCATTGGCAGTTGGGAGGATCTGGAAGACGCATTTCTCGATAACTTCTAGGGCACTTACGTGCGACCACCGGATGCTGATGACTTAAGTCACATAACCCAGCATCCCGAAGAGTCAGCCAGGAATTTCCGGACTCGGTTCCTAACTAAAAAGAACCAAATTGCCGACTGTCCGGATGCCGAAGCCTTAGCAGCCTTCAAGCACAACATCTGCGACGAATGAGTCGCCCGACATCTCGGCCAAGAGAAGCCAAAGTCCATGGCAGCCCTCACGACACTCATGACCCGCTTCTGCGTGGGTGAGGACAGTTGGCTGGCTCGCAGCAACATCACACCCAAAAAATCAGACGATTCAGACGTCAGGAATAACAACGGCAAGCCGCGACAGAATAGACACAAGCGTTGCAATAATGGCGACAACGCTGAAGACACGACAGTCAATGCCGGATTCAGAGGCTTTAAATCCGAACAGCGGAAAAAGCCATTCAAGAGAAACAGTCCGGGATCGTCTAGTTTGGACCGCATACTCGATCTCTCATGTCAAATTCACGGCACCCCCGATAAACCAGCCAACCACACCAACAGGGAATGCTGGGTGTTTAAACAGGCCGGCAACTTGAATGCCGAAAACAAGGCAAAGGGGCTGCATAGTGATGATGGCGAGGAGCCCCGACCGCCAAACATGGGAGGATAGAAGAAATTCCCTCCCCAGGTGAAAACTGTGAATATGATATATGCAACCCATAAAGCTGGAACAGAAGTGTGCACTAAGGGACATCTACGCGATGGAGCCAGTCGCCCCAAAATTCAACCCATGGTCCTCTTGTCCGATCACTTTCGATCGCAGGGACCATCCTACCAGTATCTGTCATGGCGGTTCGACCGCATTGGTCCTTGACCCCATCATCGACGGATTCCATCTCACACGAGTCCTCATGGACGGCGGCAGCAGCATGAACCTGCTCAATCAGGACACAGTGCGCAAAATGGGCATTGACCCCTCAAGGATCAAGCCCACAAAAACCACCTTCAAGGGTGTCATACCCAGTGTGGAGGCCGGTTGTACGGGCTCAATCACACTGGAAGTGGTCTTCGGATCTCCGGACAATTTCCGAAGCGAGGAGTTAATCTTCAACATCATCCCATTCCGCAGTGGCTATCATGCACTGCTCGGAGGAACCGCATTCACCAAATTCAATGCGGTACCGTATTATGCATATCTCAAGCTCAAAATGCCGGGACCTCGCGGGGTTATTACAGTTAATGGAAACACAGAGCGCTCGCTTCATACGGAGGAGCACACTGCGGCCCTCGCGGCGGAAGTACAAAACAACCTTCTTAGGCAAACAGCCAATTCGGCGATAAAGAACCCGGATACCGTCAAGCGAGTCCTGAGTACTCCACAACAGGATTGTCCAGCACATTCAGAGCTCAACTAGCAATTCGGCCTCTGCCCTAATCCCAGCCAAGCGGCGACATTCATTCCGCGCGTACATAACTACGCACTTAAAATACCATGGACATAGGAGGAGGCACGACCATGACACGGTCCATAATGCGTTTCGACCGCCCCAGGTCACAACCATTTTTGCACCCCTTTTTTTCTTTCAGGTCCCTACCTTCAGGAGGCTCTTCCGAAAGACCGGCTATCGGACACATAGCAGGACAGACACACCAGGAGGACAAGAAGCTTTGGCATACGAGGGAATCCTCAGGTGGTCTCTAATAACGATCGTTATACCTGTTTTACATAACCGCATACCGCCCGCTCCTAGTTAGGATGTGTCAAACAGTCCGATTCTGCTTATCGCACTACTTGTATATGTACGCTTTGACGTATCATTTGAATAACAAGGAAAAATAGTATACAGCGTCACCTTGCTATTAAGTTTATTTACCTATTTTTCTTTACTGCTTATTTATTATACCCATGCATTTTGGCACAACAAGTTTGCCACGGGCTTCAGTACCCCATAACCTGGCAAGACAAGTCCGAACACTTTCGACAGTGCGGCACCCCGAACTTATAGCACTATATGCATCAGCTCTGAATCATGTCTTGGGTCAATAGTTGGGTTTGCCTGGTGAAAGAACGAGGATGTCGCCTAGAGGGGGGGGGGTGAATAGGCGCTTTAAAATAATTACGGTTTGGGCTTGAACAAATGCGGAATAAACCTAGCGGTTAATTTGTGAAGCACAAAACCTACAACAACTAGGCTCACCTATGTGCACCAACAACTTATGCTAAGCAAGATAAGCAACTATGTGATAGCAGGATATATGACAAAGAACAATATGGCTATCACAAAGTAAAGTGCATAAGTAAAGGGGCTCGGGTAAGAGATAACCGAGGCACGCGGAGACGACGATGTATCCCGAAGTTCACACCCTTGCGTATGCTAATCTCCATTTGGAGCGGTGTGGAGGCACAATGCTCCCCAAGAAGCCACTAGGGCCACCATAATCTCCTCACGCCCTCGCACAATGCAAGATGCCGTGATTCCACTAAGGGACCCTTGAGGGCGGTCACCGAACCCGTACAAATGGCGACCCTTGGGGGCGGTCACCGAACCCGTACACTTTGGCAACCCTTGGGGGCGGTCACCGGTACCCGTCAAATTGCTTGGGGCGATCTCCACAACCTAATTGGAGACCCCGACGCTTGCCCGGAGCTTTACACCACAATGATTGAGCTCCGAACACCACCAACCGTCTAGGGCACCAAGGCACCCAAGAGGAACAAGCTCTAGGGTGCCCAAACACCCAAGAGTAATAAGCTTCTCAAACTTCACTTCCACGTATCACCGTGGAGAACTCAAACCGATGCACCAAATGCAATGGCAAGGGCACACGGAGTGCCCAAGTCCTTCTCTCCCAAATCCCACCAAAGCAACTAATGCTAGGGAGGAAAATGAGAGGAAGAACGAAAGAAGAACACGAAGAACTCCAAGATCTAGATCCAAGGGGTTCCCCTCACTTAGAGGAGAAAGTGATTGGTGGAAACGTGGATCTAGATCTCCTCTCTCTTTTCCCTCAAGAACTAGCAAGAATCCATGGAGGGATTGAGAGTTAGCAAGCTCGAAGAAGGTCAACAATGGGGGAAGAACACGAGCTCAAAGGATTAGGTTCATTGGGGAAGAAGACCCCCTTTTATAGGACCTCCCGAATCCAACCGTTATGTGCTCAGGTCGTGCACAAGCGGTACTACCGCTTGGAGGAGCGGTACTACCGCTTAGCACGGTCAAAACAGCCCAAACGAGAGAGAAAACATGAGATTTTGGTCCGGGGCGGTACTACCGCTTAGGAGCCACGGTAGTACTGCTCTGGAGCGGTACTACCGCTCAGGAGCAGCGGTAGTACCGCTCTGGAGCGGTAGTAAAAAACTACATCCGCTCTAGTCGCGGTAGTACCGCTGCAGCCTTTACCAAAACAGCCACAACTTTTGCAAACGGACTCCGAATTCAACGAAACCAAGTTTGTTGGAAAGCTAACGACATGGGCTAACACAATATTGATAGAAATATCAAGAATAAGCAAATGAGAAAAGTCCCATAAGAAAATGGTGAGAACCCTTCATCGGATAAGACCGGTAAAACCTCCAACACCGAAAGCATCATAGAAGACGCATGCGAACTCCGTTTTCGATGAACTCAAGCTTGTCATCAAGATGACCATAAGATATAAGACTCACAAAGATTACCAAACAAGAACCAAGAAACATGATGCAAGGATGCAGCGGTTTGAGCTCTCTACTAATGATACGATCAAGCTACCAACTTGAGAGCCCCCCTTGATAGTACGTCAAACGATCCTATAACTCGGTCTCCCAACTACCACCACAAGACCGGTAAAATAGAAAACCTATCAAGGGAAAACCTTTGACTTGCACATGGTCCACCTGAGCTAGATGACGACGATCTTGACTCCCTCAAGTTGGACCACCTTTCTTGATTGCGTTGGCTCGATGAAGACTAGATGATTGCTCCCCCATAGTTCACTATGGGTGAGCCACTCTTCAGCACATCTTCACAAGTCCATTGACACCACAATGGATGGCAAGATTCAAGCACTTGATCTCTTCGTGATGCTCCACTTGAACTTGCACACGGCAATCTTGATGACGATCACCACTTAATGTCATCCTTTCCATGGGTTGTATGATATCTTCCTCTTGACGCAAGCCCATGGATACGTACCTAACCCCACATACAACTCTCACATAGACCATGGGTTAGTACATAAAGTGTAATGGACAATGCTTTCCATACCATGGGATCGCTTGATCCCTCTCGGTACATCTTCTATGCTTTGTGAGTTGATCAACTTGATTCACTCTTGACTTAGTCTTGATCAACCTTGAATCTTTGCAACTCTCTTCATTTGGATGATGTCTTGAAGGTAAACATGAATGATCACACAACCTTCTTCTTCAAGACATGCTTGCAATAAGCTCAACACTCGCATGACCAATCTTTGGATAATTCCTTAATAGCACCTTGGTCAACTCAAAAACTCCTTGAAACCAACACACGGACTTCAAGAAAAGCCTATGGACAAAGCCTTCAAATACAACTCAAGACAACTATTAGTCCATAGAGATTGTCATCAATTACTAAAACCAAACATGGGGGCACCGCATGTTCTTTCAATCTCCCCCATTTTGGTAATTGATGACAATCACTTTCAAGAGAGTTTATGTAAGGAATTATGCATCACCATGCAATGAAACAACTAATAGTGCATGCGAATGAGATGCAAATGCTAAGGAACAAAAACAAAGCAAGAAGAGATAAATCTCTAAACTTCTCCATAAAACTCTCTGAAACTTCTCCCCCATTGGCATCGATTGCCAAAATGGGCGAAAATCTAAGAAGGCCAATATAAATTGTGGTCCTCCATAAATTTTGTATTTCTCAACAAGAGAGTGGAATGCAATACACATACCCAACTGCCAATACTTGGAGGAAGACAAACTATATTGATGCCCAAAGATTGCAACAAAAAGATATGCCACAAAGACATAACAAAGAGAGACATAAGCAATCAAAGGATATCAATTGAACCAACTAGACCAATGATCCTACATGCCACAAGAATAAAGATATTATGAAAAGCGCAAAGGAGTGTTCTAAAGAAACTAGAGAAGCTCCCCATGATTTGTGCACACATAAGAATTTTTGTATTTGAATACAAAGTGCACAGAGTAGGATCATAGCTCCCCCAAAATCAATAGAAACTCACATCCAGTGCAAGTGAGCATATAGGAAACAAATCCTAGCGCTTGCAACAAGCACATGGTTGAGCAACATGTAAAAGAAGCAACTTAAGAATAGGCTCAACCAAAATGATGTGTGTGAGTCATGGCGAAGCACTTGAGAAGACTAAGATTAGGATGAGCATTAAGCATCAACATAGTCTTGAAAGAATGAGGCACATGGTGCAAGGCCTATCATTCCCACACACAACTGGCAAATGGGTTCACAAGCTTACTAATAAGCAAAAGAGAACCTATGCTTGTGACAACCCGTGGTGAAGATAGACGAGGGGAGGCTCATCAAGACGAGGGATACCAATTAAGATGGCAAAAACCTCGTAAAGATAAGCAAGAGGAAAATAATCTTCACCACACAAGAGTGCAACAAGATGCAACGATAGAGGACACGCACTCAAGGCAAAAGCTTTCACGGAGCCACCAAAGAAATAACATAAGAAAGACAAGGTGGACGTGAAAGAAAAGATATCAACTAGAGATGTAATTTCTCTCAAGTGTATAAGGTTCTATGTAGACGAAATCATGATGATATGTATATCTACAAAGAAGGATGTACACCTGAAATAGTTACAACACGAAGGAACAAGATATCCACAAGGAAGTCATAAATATACCAATAAGATATTTGCTTGAAAGCATAGCACTTGGATAGATATGGTCTTATTGTATATAAATGAAGTCCAAACACACATCCATCAAAGGCATCACAACTAGCAACAAGAGATCATCGTTGGGATGCTTTGAGAAAGGAAACAAGTATCACAAGATATGAAATGAATATCATGCCAAGATGCAACCTACACAAGGTTGAATGCAAGAGGAGAAAGCATGAATAGATACTTGTTACCAAGATATCATTGGAAGGATGTAGTAGATACCAATTGAAGGTAGATAGTAGTTCATTGATCATCCTTGCTTGACTCCAATATGCACATGGTGACAACACCTTCCTTGTGAGTGAGCCGAGCATCCAATGCATCTCCAAATGTTCCTAGAAGAACAACACAAACTAAACGGTACCCAAACTCATCGGGACCAAATAGTTAGAAACACCAATACATAGGACAAACTCCACATGAATATGTGCATATAGATATGAAAATGAATTTCATGCACATCTCATCCAAATTGAGACTAGGTGGAGTTTCCCCTATATATTAAGTCAAAGAAAGAAAGCATGCCAAATGAAATACATGAAGTAAACATGCATGCTCAAGACTTTCAAAACCCGAAACCAAAAACAAAGAAATGCCAAGTGAAAAGGATACCAAATGGAGAAATCATCACTTGGAAGATATCATTAAAGATACATCAAGGAATGAGATATCCATTGATACACACTAAAGTAAAGATGTCAAACTCCCAAACAGAGGATGGTTCCAAACAAACCAGGCTCTCAACAAAGTTTCATGATGGCACAAAGTACCAAAAAGAAATGGCTTGCCTTCCACCAAAACACACTTGATAAGGATCACAAGAAGAGTGTTCTAAAGAAAATAGGATAGCTCCCCCACGAGTTGTGCATTATATAGGATTTGCATTTGAATATAAAATGCACAAGGTGGGATCACTACTTTCACTATATCTAGAAAACACTAGACAAGAACAAGAAATAAACAAGTGGTAGGGAAGACACCGGGAGTTGACACAAACCTTGGCAAGAGAAAAGGCAAATAAAAACAAAAGCCAAAGTAAAGATGATCAACAAATTCTACCATACATAAGTGACTACCAATTGTCAAAAGACAAGAAGTATTTGGAAATAATTCCCGGTGGTAGATAACAAGGACATCCAACATCATCTTCACAACAAACACAAGCAAATTGCAACTTGTAGAGCTAACATGCCACCTAGGAACAAGATAATCTACAATATCAATTCTAGGTGACAATATCTCAATGTACACATTTTCTAGGCTTGTAATATGCACTTAGCATATTACTCCCCCATAATGTGATACCAATAAGAACTTAACAAGAGGCAATAAGAGGAACAAACAAGAGATAATTAATGGACTATTTAGAATTTGAATTTCTCATGAGAGATATACCACCTAGCGACTAGATAAACTTGTAATATCAATACTAGATGGTATTCCTCATGTACACATTTATAGGATTGTGAGGTGCACAAAGCACATCACTCCCCCAAAATGGGATGTTCCATTAATCTCTCACACGAGCCAACTAGGATACAAACAAGAAGCATAAAGGCTCAACGCACGACACACACGTACATGGTGTGCAAACCAACACACACATACTTGATTGCTCAAGATAAGCAAGTTGGAATCACAACATATACAAACACATGCAAGGAACAAAACCAAAACATGCAAGGGGGCAAGTAACTTTCAATGTAAGCAATTTTAAGTACAAGTTACCGCAAGGAGGCACATTGGATATAAGATATAAACTCGATGATTCATTTGACTTGGCTTGAGACAATAAGAGTGATGAAGTCCCCTTAATTCTTCATAATGTAGCCAAGTCTCCAATGCCCTCCAACAACACCTATTGATCAAGTTTGAGCTTGTTGGTCCCCAACCAAGTTGGGTCCTAAGAGGTTAGTCACAATAGGTTTGGCTACCCAAATGGTTCTTTGCTTGACACCACTTTGAGTACCAACAAACTTGGCAAACACATTGCCAACCTTATCCTTACCAAGATAATAGATATCATCAATAATAATTGGGTTGGATAAGTTACCACTAGTGCATGAAGAAGCGACGTGACCTTTCTCACGACATAAGTAGCAATGTCTACTCTTCACTTTCTTCTCACTTGATTTCTCAATTTGAGAAGCATTAACTTGAGTCTTCTTGGGAAGAGGCCTTTCTTCAACTTGATGTTGAGCATGAGATTGAACTTGTGCCCTCTTCCCTTGTTGCTTGACACTAATGGCCTTCTTCTTCAATGGGCAAGATCTAACATGACGCCCTTCGACTTTGCAATTGAAGCAAACAATCTTGGCCGAATTCTTGACTTGTTCTTGGCCCTTCCTTTTGTTCATCTTGGACTTCTTCTTCTTATTGGAGTTGAATCCAAGTCCACCTTTGTCATTGGGGGATTTTTTGCACACTCAAGGTATTGTTGAGTGTGGATTTCCCTTGATGACTCTTTTCCAAGTCTTTCTTCAAAGAAGTGACTTGGGCCTTGAGCTCTTCGATTTCCTCTACATGGTTAGTCTCAACACAAGTACTAGAGGAAGTATAAGCTTCACCGTTAGAGCAACAAGGCAAGGAGAGTAATTCATCACAAGATGTACCAACATTGTGAGTAGATGAATTACAAGGACTAGCACATGGCAATATACTATTTTGACTAGAAGTAGTGCTAGTATCCACATGAGACTCACTAGATGTTACCTTAGAAATCATGGCCTCATGAGCTATCTTTAGCACACTATGGGATACTAGAAGATCATCATGAGAGCTTGAGAGCTTTTCATGACTTTCTTCCAATTTCCCATAATTGCTAGATAGCACCTCAAGTTGAGCCCGTAGCTCAACATTATCCTTCAAAATGGATGCTTCACAAGTAATAGAGTTAGTAGCACAAGAATCATCATTTACAACAATAGGAGAGGACAACTTGGAATGCTCTTTTAAATAAGAAGCTTCAAGTTGAGCATGAGACTCGGTGAGTTTGATGAGCTCACCCTTGATGATCCTTGAGCCATTTTCGAGGTGCTCAAAATCCTCAAGGAGTCTAGCATGAGCAACTTCAAGCTTAACATTGTTAGTTTCAAAAACATTGGCCACCTCAAGAGCTCTATCATTAGATTCCTTCACTCTAGACAATTCTAGAGCAAAAGTCTCCTCAAGAGATTCCTTGGTGGTTTGTTCAAGTTCAAGAGCTTGAGAGAGGTCCGCAATCTCATTAGCGTAATCACGCCCATGACCTTCCATTTTCTCAATGGTGACCTCATGCTCCTCTAGATGAGATTCCAACTCCTCAATGTATTTCTTGCCATCAATGGCAATGGACATTATTTCCATGAAGTTGGAGCGAGCAATTTTATTTTTATGAAGAGCTTTAAAAATCATTTCCCCCTTAGTTTTTAAGGAGGCAACATTATCATTCTCTTCATCATTAGCATCAACATCATCATCAAGAGACATATTGGGGTCCAAAGTAGGAGATACCTTTGACGCCTTAGCCATAAGGCAAAAAGCAATAGATGATCATGTAGGATCCCTTGAGGCACCATTAAACACCACATCTTGTTCCATGGAGTGTTCGGTTTCCTCTACATTGTTAGCACAACAATTTGAGGAAATAGATGCACTTTTATCATGGCAATAAGACATAGCAAGCATATCATCATCAGATTTAGTCAAGCAATTTCTACATGATATGCAAGGACTATCAACACAAGCATGTGAAACATTTGGAGTGCTCGAAGTGTTAAATCCCAAAGAAGGAGCATTGCAATAATATAGCGATGAAGGATCATCCACAGTAAGCATACTATCATCATTGCAATGACCAACACTACTCACCATATCATTACCTTGTGGCAAACCACATGTAGGTGAAGTAGAAGAAGTTGAGAAGACTATACGACCGGAGGTGGAGGGAGAACAATCATCCTTACAAATCTTGGACACGCCATATTTATCTTGAAGCTTTGTCCACAACTCATGAGCATCCCGGAACGGCATGAGTTGAAAAATAACTACATTGCTCAAAGCATCAAAAAACACATTAGAATCTTAAGCATTGAGATAAGAGTTTTTCTCATCCTCTAAAGATAATCTTTGGGGATCCTTTGGAGGAGAAAAACCCATATCTACAATTCTCTCTAAATTTGGGTACATGACCCTAAAGAGATTAAGCATGCGAATTACCCAAACATCAAAATTTGTGCCATCGAAACTAAGAGTGTCAGAGAATCCTAGTCCCCTAGTCGACATCTTTACTCTCTAGGCGGTTAAGCCTAACAAAGAGAGACGAGGCTCTGATACCAATTGAAAGAACGAGGATGTCGCCTAGAGGGGGGGTGAATAGGCGCTTTAAAATAATTACGGTTTAGGCTTGAACAAATGTGGAATAAACCTAGCGGTTAATTTGTCAAGCACAAAACCTACAACAACTAGGCTCACCTATGTGCACCAACAACTTATGCTAAGCAAGATAAGCAACTATGTGATAGCAAGATATATGACAAAGAACAATATGGCTATCACAAAGTAAAGTGCATAAGTGAAGGGGCTCGGGTAAGAGATAACCGAGGCACGCGGAGACGATGATGTATCCCGAAGTTCACACCCTTGCGGATGCTAATCTCCATTTGGAGCGGTGTGGAGGCACAATGCTCCCCAAGAAGCCACTAGGGCCACCGTAATCTCCTCACGCCCTCGCACAATGCAAGATGCCGTGATTCCACTAAGGGACCCTTGAGGGCGGTCACCGAACCCGTACAAATGGCGACCCTTGGGGGCGGTCA
The DNA here is from genome assembly GCF_018294505.1 of Triticum aestivum. Classification (NCBI taxonomy): domain Eukaryota; kingdom Viridiplantae; phylum Streptophyta; class Magnoliopsida; order Poales; family Poaceae; genus Triticum; species Triticum aestivum. The sequence continues at coordinate 333,613,856 of NC_057801.1, forward strand.
CCGAACCCGTACACTTTGGCAACCCTTGGGGGTGGTCACCGGTACCCGTCAAATTGCTCGGGGCGATCTCCACAACCTAATTGGAGACCCCGACACTTACACGGAGCTTTACACCATAATGACTGAGCTCCGAACACCACCAACCGTCTAGGGCACCAAGGCACCCAAGAGGAACAAGATCTAGGGTGCCCAAACACCCAAGAGTAATAAGCTTCTCAAACTTCACTTACACATATCACCGTGGAGATCTTAAACCGATGCACCAAATGCAATGGCAAGGGCACACGGAGTGCCCAAGTCCTTCTCTCCCAAATCCCACCAAAGCAACTAATGCTAGGGAGGAAAATGAGAGGAAGAACGACAGAAGAACGCGAAGAACTCTAAGATCTAGATCCAACGGGTTCCCCTCATTTAGAGGAGAAAGTGATTGGTGGAAACGTCGATCTAGATCTCCTCTCTCTTTTCCCCCAAGAACTAGCAAGAATCCATGGAGGGATTGAGAGTTAGGAAGCTCAAAGAAGGTCAACAATGGGGGAAGAACACGAGCTCAAAGGATTAGGTTCATTGGCGAAGAAGACCCCCTTTTATAGGACCTCCCGAATCCAACCGTTATGTGCTCAGGTCGTGCACAAGCGGTACTACCGCTTGGAGGAGCGGTACTACCGCTTAGCACGGTCAAAACAGCCCAAACGAGAGAGAAAACATGAGATTTTGGTCCGGGGCGGTACTACCGCTTAGGAGCCATGGTAGTACTGCTCTGGAGCGGTACTACCGCTCAGGAGCAGCGGTAGTACCGCTCTGGAGCGGTAGTAAAAATTTACATCCGCTCTAGTCGTGGTAGTACCGCTGCAGCCTTTACTAAAACAGCCACAACTTTTGCAAACGGACTCTGAATTCAACGAAACCAAGTTTGTTGGAAAGCTAACGACATGGGCTAACATAATATTGATAGAAATATCAAGAATAAGCAAATGAGAAAAGTCCCATAAGAAAATGGTGAGAACCCTTCATCGGATAAGATCGGTAAAACCTCCAACACCGAAAACATCATAGAAGATGCATGCGAACTCTGTTTTCGATGAACTCAAGCTTGTCATCAAGATGACCATAAGATCTAAGACTCAGAAAGATAACCAAACAAGAACAAAGAAACATGATGCAAGGATGCAATGGTTTGAGCTCTCTACTAACGATACGATCAAGCTACCAACTTGAGAGCCCCCCTCGATAGTACGGCAAACGATCCTATAACTCGGTCTCCCAACTACCACCACAAGACCGGTAAAATAGAAAACCTATCAAGGGAAAACCTTTGCCTTGCACATGGTCCACTTGAGCTAGATGAAGACGATCTTGACTCCCTCAAGTTGGACCACCTTTCTTGATTGCGTTGGCTCGATGAAGATTAGATGATTGCTCCCCCATAGTTCACTATGGGTGAGCCACTCTTTGGCACATCTTCACAAGTCCATTGACACCACAATGGATGGCAAGATTCAAGCACTTGATCTCTTCGTGATGCTCCACTTGAACTTGCACACGGTAATCTTGATGATGATCACCACTTGATGTCATCCTTTCCATGGGTTGTATGATATCTTCTTCTTGACGCAAGCCCTTGGATACGTACCTAACCCCACATACAACTCTCACATAGACCATGGGTTAGTACATAAAGTGTAATGGACAATGCTTACCATACCATGGGATCACTTGATCCCTCTCGGTACATCTTCTATGCTTTGTGAGTTGATCAACCTGATTCACTCTTGACTTAGTCTTGATCAACCTTGAATCTTTGCAACTCTCTTCATTTGGATGATGTCTTGAAGGTAAACATGAATGATCACACAACCTTCTTCTTCAAGACATGCTTGCAATAAGCTCAACACTCGCATGACCAATCTTTGGATAATTCCTTAATAGCACCTTGGTCAACTCAAAAACTCCTTGAAACCAACACATGGACTTCAAGAAAAGCCTATGGACAAATCCTTAAAATACAACTCAAGACAACCATTAGTCCATAGAAATTGTCATCAATTACCAAAACCAAACATGGGGGCACCGCATGTTCTTTCACCTGGCTGCTATGTTTTGGTACCTTATGTTCCGCTATATCGGCTAAGGTAGCGCAGGGAGAACTACTGCGATTGTGTCCCGGTTCTTCCGGACGAGCACCTCAGTAGAGAAAGCCGAAAACTGACTGTCATGATAAGGCAAGAGCTGGTCGCTATTCGAGAGGTCTCAAATACTTAAAGATTTTTTCCACTTCAGGTGAGGAATCGGCCTCGTCCGATTTAGGCATGCATAGCTCCCCAAGTCCGGCTTTCTGGATACTAGGGGCTCCGCTAAAATTTAAAATTGTAGACTTCTATGGCTAAGTGAGGGCGATAAAGACGTATAGTCCGATTGCCTCGTTTGTGGCGCTAAACACCTCCTTAAACAGAACAAAAACTTGGTTAAAGAATGTTTATACTTATCCCGAACACCCCAGTACTAGTTACATGGGGACGGAAGCCGACGACTGGCCAACTCTCAAGAATTTTTAGAATGGCCGCACAGAAGGTAATATTTTAAATTAACAAGCGCTACATAGAGCACATGAACTGGTTTTCATAATACAGGATGACATGATTACATTCATTCAAATATCACATCCTTCGTACATTCATCCGCCACAAGGCGGGCACCCTTAATGACATTATCATAGTACTGTTTGGGGTGGTGATGTTCCTTGCCCTTCGGCGGCCCCTCCGTCACCAGCTTCTCGGCGTCCATCATCCCCCAATGCACCTTCGCACGGGCCAAGGCCCTGCGTGCACCCTCAATACAGATGGACCGCTTAACGACTTCGAGCCGCGGACAAGCATTCACCATCCGCTTGACAAAGCCGAAGTAGCTGCTGGGCAGCGGCTCGCCAGGCCACTGCCGGACTATGAAGTCCTTCATGGCCAGTTCGGCCGCCTTGTGGAGTTCGACCAATTGCTTTAGCTAGTCGCTCAAGGACATCGGGTGTTCGGCCCCAATATACTGGGACCAAAACAACTTCTCCATCAAGCTCCCCTCCTTAGCCCGGTAGAACTCTGCGGCATCAGAGATGTTGCACGGCAGATCTGCGAATGCTCTTGGAGAGCTCCGAATTTGGGTAAGTAAAAGGAAAGTATCCTCCACATGCTTGCTTTGCATAATGAAAGACTTACCTGCAGCTATCTTCTTGGCTGCCTCAATTTCCTGGAGGGCCTTCTGGGCTTCGGCCTTAGCGTCTAGTGCGCTCTGACGGGCCTTCGCAAGCTCTGACTCTTGCGTCCTGGAGTCACGCTCCAAGGACTTGAATTTTTTGACGAAGTCCTGGAGCTCTTGCTGGACCTCATCAACTCGTGCCTCTTGTTTTTCACGCTCAATGCGCCTTAGCCGCTTTGTTTTCGGCCTCGGACAGCGCCTTCTTAAGGGCCACCACTTCGGTCATGGCCCCTAGCAAAATTTATCATGCTTCTATTAGCATCCACGATTTTTTCCTTTGTATAACATTTAGACGGGGTATTGCTTACCTTTGTTCTCCTTGATCTGCCTCTTCACGAGGCCAAGCTCTTCTTCGTCCCGCCCCAGGCTCTGCCTCGGTCCGGAGACCTCCGTAGTGGCGGCGGCGACAGCCAGCAGTGACGCTTGCTTATTCACATAGACATAATATGATTAGACTCCTGGGAATAATATTTGATCCTCTGTTCGACTTCTCTTGCCGAACACCAAACAGAGTATCATGGGCTACTGTCTACACCGTGATACTTTCTCATAATTTAAATTACTTACCTCAAAGCCTGTTAGGAGGCTGGTGCGGGCTTCGGTCAATCCGCTCTTGGCGGACTGAACCTTCGCAATCACCGTACTCATAAGAGTATGGTGTCCTTCACCAAGGGAAGCGCTCTGAAGCGCTTCCACCAGGTTATCCGATGCCTCTGTATGGACAGAGGATATCGGCATAGACAGCTCGCCCCCCTTGGCGGGTGGCTGCCTGCCTGAATCCGGAACCACTGGAGGTTCTGGTGCAGTATCCGGCTGGGGGCTAAGCCTGCTGCGGCCCCCTCATCCGAATCCATGTGGATCTTCCCCCTCATCAGCCCAGCATCGGGAATCTCGCGTTGAGGCGTCTCTAGGACTACCTTCTCCTAGCCCGACATCCTCTGAGATAACACCTCGGTGTCATCTGTGGGCCGGGGAGTGGAAGCCGTCGGGAGCGAATAGCTATTCATCTCCGACGAGCTCAAGGACCCATCCGAGGAGGGAAGGTCGATATGGGCTTTGGGCGGACTACACAAACAAATCTTAACATAATAAGAAGCCATAAAGCTAAAATATGCAAGAAGTATCCTGGCATACGAATACTTACGACTTCGCCATGGGCATGGCCCTGGGTAGCCACTCTGTCACATCCCTAGCTACTGGTAGTGCTCTAGGCTAGCTTCATGTGTGCATCATGTCTATATTTTCGAAACTTGAACTGAGGAATTTTGGAAGCCTCAAAAACTTAAATAAAAGAGGGGCAAAAACCCTAGAAATCTCATTCATTGCTCCAAAATGCTCTTATTAAATGTTTGATAATTTTTGGTAAGGGTTCTGGTCCCAACCAAAATATTGAACATTTTTAAGGAATTATTTTTGGGACTTTGGATTTAATTCATTAGCTATTTGAATTTGAATTATATTCATATAATTAGAATATAATTTCAAATACCCCCTGAAATATTTTATAAGCTTTTGGAAGAGTCCATCTAGCAATATAAAATATTCAGAGGAGCTTTGGCATTATTTGAATTATTATTTTTAATTCAAACAGTGGCAAAAGAATTAAATAAAAGAAAAACAGAACAGAAAATAAAAGACAGAGAGAGAGAAGGAAGTTACCTGTCAGCCCACCCGGCCCAAACCTACCTGGCGGCCTAGCTGGCAGGCCCAGCCCACCACTTCCCCCCCCCCCTGTCGCCTTCCTCCTCGCGCCAGTAGGCGCAGGCGCGTGGCCGGAGTGCGCGGGCACACGCCCAGGCCACCTCCTGCCTCTCTGTCTGTCTCCCCGTCGCCCTGAGGATGCCACGCACCCCCCTGGACCGCTCTCACTCTCCCCCATTCCTTCTTCTCTCTTCTCTGGCTCTCTCACTCGCGCGACCGATGACCACCGTCGCCGCCGCTCGTCGCAGTCGTAGCCACCACCGTCGTTCCACCCCACCAGAGTGACCAAAGGCTCCGCCTCGACGCCCCCGACCTCTCCATGGAGCTACGCAACGCCGGGAGCCCTGCATCGCCGCCCACGTCGCCGTTCCCCTCCTCGGCCACCGGAGATCGTCGCCGTCGATTCGCTACACTCCGGCCGCCCCCGAGCCCACTAACCCTCCCTGCAGCTCCGCGGTGAGCCTTTGACCCGATTCCCCCTCTCCCCATGCCCTATCTCCCTCTCTAGCCGCCGTTCACAACGAGCCGAGAGCTCTTCGCCGACGGCCATGGCGCCGCCGCGGCCACAGTTGCTGCCGCCCGTGTTTGAGCACGTGTCTGCGCTCAGCGTGGACCCAGGAGCCCAGAACAAGCATCCGTTCGTCCTCTCGTCAACCGTAGCCTCATTTCCGTCGAGGTCCGAACCTCGGCCGCCGCCGCGAGCTCGATTCCGGCGAGCCCGTTCGACCTCAGCCCCTCCCGCTTGCCTAGATGGATGCGGCTGAGCGCCAGCTACGCGTAGATGATCGCTGCCGCTGTTTTGGTCGCCGGAGGACGTTTCCCGAGCCCCTCCGCCGCGTCTGGACTCGCCGGCGGCTAAACGCCGACGACCGTTGACCCTTGACCGGCGTGGGTTGACCCACTGCCCGGTTTGACCCTCCCCTCTCTCTGACTGACGTGTGGGCCCAGCCCCCCTGTTTAATTAGTACCAGGTTAAGTTAGTGTTAACTAACTTAGTTAAGTAGATAGGACACTCACATGCGGGCCCAGGCTCTAATTAAACTTAGGTTAGTTAACTGTGTCACTGACGTGTGGTCCCCACACGTCAGGTTTGACCTGGACCCGCCCTGTTGACCTGATGACGTCAGGGTGAGGTCATGCTGACGCAATATTCATTTTCTGGAATTTAGTTTATTTTATTATATTCAGGAAATTCCAGAAAATAGCTAAAACTTCTAAAAATCATAGAAATTCAACCGTAACTCCAAATTAAATAATTTATATATGAAAAATTATCAGAAAAATTCAAGGAATCCATCTGTACCATTTTCATGCATGTTAGAACAACTTATAGCTGCTGTTTAGCACAAATCAATTAAATGGCATTTGAATAATCACATATGGAGTTTAAATTTGAATCTTGTATTCAAACCAACTTCATTTAATATGTTGCTAGTTGCATTAGCTCAAAACACATTCATTTTGCCATGTCATGATCATGCATCATATTGTGCATTGCATTGATTGTGTTCCCTTCTATGTTGCCGGTAATTGTCCCCTCTCGATAGACGTGATACCGATGATGTGATCGTTGACACTGATGAAGACTCAATGCTATCTTCAGAAGTGCCAGGCAAGCAAAACCCCCTTGTTCATTCCGATACAAACCCACTCTCTCGCTCCTGCTCTCTTTTACTGCATTAGGACAACAACGATTCATCTGTTACTTGTTGCGGTAGTTGAACCCCTTTATCCTTTGCATGACCTGTCATTGCCACAGTAAATAGATGAAACCCACTAGCATGAGTAGGAGTTGTTTGAGCCCTGTTGTGCCTACTCATTCTTGCTTGTTTGTCATGCCTGCTACTGCTTAGAGTTGTTCAGGTCTGATTCATCGGGAATGGATCAGAGGTGTGTGAATATGTCCTACCATTGAGAGCTAAGTGTGTGAACACGATTTGGTAAAGGTAGCGGTGAGAGGCCATGTAGGAGTACATGGTGGGTTGTCTCATTGAAGCCGTCCTTAGGAACTGAGTTCCGTGTTTGTGATCCATGACTCAGCTACTACCATACATTGGGCCCTGAAATATGACCCCGCTCGACTTCTTAATCACCCTTGTCCTCTGTCCAGGGGTTGCAAGTAGTTTCTGGTGTTTGTAGTATGCTGGAGGCCGTGGACAGCGCTGACCGTAGGGGTGGGCTGTGATGCGGTAGGCACGTGGCCGGGTAAACCGGGCACCCGTTTGGTGTCACGGAACCCTGTTCACATCGTTTGGGGTTGTGAGCGAAACTCCGACCGGATCTCCTCATGGATGGAACCCGAATAGGCGATAAACCTGGACTAGAGACTTAGGTGTTTAGGTAGGTCGTGGTCTACACCCACGTCGGCTTTCGCTTGAAGTCTGCCGAGCACATGTCGTGTGCAGACGCTAAGTGGTGGAAACATGTATGAAGAAGTACACCCCTGCAGGGTTAACATCATCTATTCGAATAGCCGTGTCCGCGGAAAAGGACTTCTGGTTGCTTATATCAGTTCATAGACAAGTGAAAGTGGATACTTTAAAATGCGCAAGATAAGCGTGAGTGCTATGGATGGCATTCTCGTAGGGAGACGGGAGCGGATCCATAGTGGTGTATTGATATGGTGAATATGTGGACTCGTGTGCGCCACCTCAAAAGAGTCGCTTGCAGTCGTAGTTTAGGATAGCCACCGAGTCAAAGCTGACTTGCTGCAGTTAAACCCCACCATCCCCTTGTTGAAAATGATGCATATGTAGTTAGTTCTGATGTAAGTCTTGCTGGGTACATTTTTACTCACGTTTGCCTATTTTATGTTTTTGCAGAGAGACTTCAGTCTCACTAGTAGTTCCACGTGGACTTCGACATTTAGCTTGTTACCTCAGCTACGATCTTGTGCCTCAGCAGGATTTGGTAGATAGTCAGGCTTCTCGGCCTTTTTCATTTATAGATGTCTGTACTCAGACATGATAGCTTCCGCTTGTGCTTTGATATGTATGCTCTGAATGTTGGGTCATGAGACCCCTGTTTGTAATATCTCGCTCCTCGGAGCCTAATGAATAAATACTTGAGTTGTAGAGTCATGTTGTGATGCCATGTTGTATTTGCACATATCGAGCATATTGTGTGTATGTTATTGAAATGCTTGGTATGTGTGGGATCTGACAACCTAGTTGTTTATCCTTGGTAGCCTCTCTTACCGGGAAATGTCTCCTAGTGTTTCCACTGAGCCATGGTAGCTTGCTACTGCTCCGGAACACTTAGGCTGGCCGGCATGTGTCCTTCGTCGTTCATGTGTCTGTCCCTTCAGGGAAATGTCACATGATGAATACCGGAGTCCTGTTAGCCCGCTACAGCCCGGTTCACCGGAGTCCTTCTAGCCCAGTGCTACAGCCTGGATTCACTCGCTGATGACCGACACGTTTGATGCTGGGTCATGGATGCCTGTCCCTGTAGGTTTGTGCCACTTTGGGTTTACGACTAGCCATGTCAGCCCGGGCTCCTTATCATATGGATGCTAGAGACACTATCATATACGTGTGCCAAAAGACGCAAACGGTCCCGGGCAAAGGTAAGACGACACCCGTGGGAATACCGTGCGTGAGGCCGCAAAATGATATGAGGTGTTACATGCTAGATCGATGTGGCATTGAGTCGGGGTCCTGACACACTCCTCCTTGCTATAGGCGGCGGTTGTGGAGTGGTCTGGTGGGAGGGTCCATCCCTTCTTGGACCCTTCGGCCTCCCTGGAAGGGGCGACCTTCTTTTTCTTCTCCCCTCGTTTTGGGGGAGAGGGTTTTACTCCTCCTCCTCCTTGTTGTCGTTGGAGGAGTGCGCCTCGGTGTCTTCGGATGATGAGTCTGGCACCACGTTGCGCCGGAGACTTTTCCTGGTCCCCACGGCCTTCTTCGTCGCCTTCTTTTCCGGCATCTCATAAGGCGCCAGAACCAGCATCTCCGCCAGGAGAGTGGTTGCTAGATCTTCAGGCAACAGTGTCAGACAGTCGATCCGCTCCGCCATCGCCACGTATTCCTGATCGGAATTCGGGGGCCGCCACCCAGTTGGCGTCGTGTGGCACGGTGATGTAGAACCACCCCGATTACCACCCCTTCACGGTCTCCGCAAAGGAGCCTTCGAGCCAGGTGATGTTGGGCATCTTGCCCACCATGGTGCCACCACACTCCGCCTGCTGGCCGACCACTATCTTCGTCTTCACGTTGAAGATCTTTAGCCACAAGTTGAAGTGGGGCCTGATGCGGAGAAAAGCCTCGCACATGACGATAAACACCGAGATGTTGAGGATGAAGTTAGGGGGAATCCAGTCCGCGGACGAAGTGGGCGAGCAACATGAGCCTCTCATGGGGTCCTGGAGTCGGAATGATTTGCCCTGCGTACGGGAGCCGGTGTGCAATATCTGCGGCCAAGTATCCGGCCGCCCGGAGCTTCGTAATGTCCTCCTCCTTGACGGAGGATGCCGCCCACTTGCCTCCCGCTCCGGACATGTTTGGCTGTGCGGAGAAGGTGAGAACTGGGGCAATGGAGCTCGAGCGTGCGAGAATGGATGAGCGAAGAAGGAAGTAGGCATGGGTGAAAGAGGAGAATCCTTATCTCTTTATAAAGGCGGTAGAAACTGTGCGCCTCCCTACTTGCCTGTTAAGATCGCTTATTTCCCCAGCACCACGATTGATGGCGCGGTTCGGTTACCCATACCCGTATTGATGAGAATCGCATGATAAGGGGACACGATCTCTGCTTCGACATGACGTGTCAAGAAAACTGCCTCGCATTACATGTGGTAGCTGGTTGTGAGAAATGATTTGAATAATGACCGAACCGTGGCGTGATGTCATGCTATAAAAAGCTGTCAGCAGATTAGATTTGTGGAATATTATACTCTCTATGGTGGAATGTGGAATTTGTTTTGCATAGCCGGACACGATCCTTGTGTTCTAAATCTCTTATGAAGTATTCGGAGAAGGAACCCGCTTTGCAATGCCGAAGACAATCTGCGCGCCGGACTCATTTTCATTGAAGCCTGGTTCAGGGGCTACTGAGGTGGTCCAGGATTAAGGGGTCCTCGGACAGCCGGACTATATACTTTGGCTGGACTGTTGGACAATGAAGATACAAGATTGAAGGCTCCGTCCCATGTCCGGATGGGACTCTCCTTTGCATGGAAGGCAAGCTTGGATATTCGGATATGTAGATTTACTTCTCTGTAACCGACTCTGTGTAACCCTAGCCCCCTCCGGTGTCTATATAAACCGGAGGGTTTAGTCCGTAGGACAACAAGAATCATAATCATAGGCTAGCTTCTAGGGTTTAGCCTCTACGATCTCGTGGTAGATCAACTCTTGTAATACTCATATCATCAAGATCAATCAAGCAGGAAGTAGGGTATTACCTCCATCGAGAGGGCCCGAACCTGGGTAAAACATCGTGTCCCCTGCCTCCTACTACCATTAGCCTTAGACACACTGTTCGGGACCCCCTACCCGAGATCCGCCGGTTTTGACACCGACAGCGCCCACATGTCGGCCTAAGAGTCCTTATTCTTTCTTTTTTGGAGAGCCCGATCTTTTTTAGGATCTTTTGAGCCCGGCCTGAGAGTCATAATTGACATGTTTGGCATTGCGTTACTACTCGGCCCATATTCAACGACACCTCACTCGCCCAAACAAGTGTACATCATCGAAAAGACACTGAGCTCAAATTATATAACTTGAAAAAATGAGATATACTCTGAACACTGGAGAATGGTGATGCCCTCATTTAGCAGACCAGTAGTTCGAGACAATAAACAGTTTGAAACAACGATATATACAACATTCAAACACTGACTAGTGACTACTACTGACATAAATAGCAAGACATGATAGTTCATAAGAAGTCTTGCTACACCACCAAAATGCACCCATCTGCAGCGCTCAGACTCTCGTGATTCAGACGAGAATGACATTCTAAACAGAGGCAACTATTACATAGTAAGAGTGACATAGATGAGGATGACCAAATGACAAGGAATATGCATAACAAAAGAAAGAACTACCCATCCAGAACCAGCAGCAAAGACAACAAAGTCATTCGAAGAGATGATCCAACACCATCATAATTTGCAACCCCGCTTCAGCGACTAGTGATTCGGAGACACTAGTACTCCACCCTTTCGACGCAACAGCCCAATTACCTATCAACCTGAAGGCTTGAACCACATCACTGCTTGTCGTAATTGAGATATCCAAGGATCAAAGTTAATCCGGATGTCTTTGTCATTCTCACCTACTTTTGGCTGTAGGTTATATCATTGAAAATCAGGGGACTTTGCTCCCGAACTCCTAGGGCTCGTCGTGTAGACACAGTTTTCCATAGCAAACAGAGTCTCTCTGCCATCAAGGTCCTTGTCAACGGTGATCTCCTAGTTAATCGGATAATTGAGTCCAAGAAACAGAGAGTGTGAACCAAGGTTGTTTACCCGCCTCCAACTAAAAAATCCTGAAGGCCCCAACAAGCTGGTATCCTGCTCATAGACGTAACAGCCACTGTCTGGATACTCACGTATTTCATGGTGCTTGTATACAGTGGGGTTTTTGCAATGTAACTTTTCCGGCTCATGTGTCCGAATGATCATCAGTACTTTGCCGTCGTCTGATCGAGCGAGGAACCAGTTGTGCTTCCCTGTTTTTGGCAAAGGTGGTGTGATTACAAAGGGCAGTAATTGTAGGGACACTACATCATATAAAAAAGGACATGCATTGTTAATGTAAGATCAGCATTGTTCAGAGTATGAGTAGGATAATGCAAGAAACAACATTGATATGTCCATGTTGGAACTGGGAGTAAAATACAGGGAAATGTATACTGGGTTCGAAAATATAGAAGTGCCATGCATGGTTATACTCATGTTATCTCACAATCGATTCTTCACAGGAAACTACCATGTCATGCATGTTGTGTAATCATGTTCTGTCCTCACAAACAAATTCTTCAAGGTAACTAATAGACCATGCATTGTTATATACTCGTGTTCTGTGGGCAAAAATTTTGTGAGGATATAATTCTAGCCATTGATTGCTGAAGGGCGAATATAGGTATGTACACATGGTAAGCATTACAGGATTTCACTACTTCCAAATATAGAGTTCTCCATATGCACATTGACTTCCCTAATGTATGGTTAGATGAAACCAATAGTGTGGTGCATGTTTCTACATCATGAAAATGAGGAAACTAACATGGCCATTGATACACACTCATATTTAGTAGTAGTATATAGATTACTATAAAATAAGGAGAATATCCATATATTCCTAACCGTTTGATTATTCAGGGGTACAAATTGGCTGTAATGACATGGTCACAATCGCATGAATTAACTCATTCCAAATATAGATGATTTACGGTGTCTCTAATACATTGCCATAGTTCTACTCAAATTCTGCTCAAACAGGGATATGCCAATCATCACAAAAAGTTCAAACAGTGTCATCGCGTCATCATTAACATGAGACGGAAACAACTTACACGCGCCGTCCCAGCAATACATGGTGCCATCTGCTTTGTCGGTTGCTTAGATGATGCCATTGTGTTCAATAGCATCACAGAAGTGTGTATCAGCTTTGACGATGATCCAAAGCGAGTTGAGTTGTCTCCAGCTAAAGAAGGCACCGGCGTAAAGATAGGCGAGACTGCGGTCGAACAAGGCAATTAGCTTGAAGTCTACGTAATTCGCATGTCGTGTGGGCACTTGGTAGATTACAATCTTCTGCAAAACAAGGTCCGTCCAACTGACGTGGTAATCTAGATGACTTGGACCGCGATGGTAAAACTCTATATAATCCAACGGAGGAAGGATAATCTCATGGGAGGTCTGGAAGTTCACGAGCACCAACTTTTACCGTCTTCTCTAAAGGCAGCCATCCAGTGGGAGTTCATGCCAACCTAGTACACCCCTGCCAAGAAGTTTCGGGTGATGGTGATCGGATCGAAGTCGAGGGAAATGATGTACGGTGACCCACTACATACCTGCAAAGAAGTTTCGGCTAATGGAGATCGGATTGAAGTCGAGGGGCATCATGTACGCCTACGTATCATGGTGAGCCAATCTCGCAAGACCAAATAGCAGCAAGCTGGGTGTCTTGAAAAGCTTAGGCCTCGCTTCAATGATGGTAGTGTGCATGTCCCTCGAGCATATGGATGGGGGTTTTTGGGTGCTTGATTTACGGGGGAGAAGGTTGTCGGTGCTGGAGCGGCTAGCAAGGGAATAGTGGTATTGGGGGAGGCGAGCGAGGCGACGGTACACAGGGGCACAGTGAGATAGAGACGGAGGCGGAGATGGAGATGGAGATGGAGTGGTGCTATGGGAGGGGAGAGGGAGATGAGGCAAGGCATGCTAATGTGTCGTACAGCGGCGGTGACAGACTGCACAATGCACAGGTGAGGCTGACTTTGGTAACCCAAACATGCCGCCTGGACTAGTGCCAGGCGCAGGGTGTTGTCACTTAATGTGAGGACCGGATGAATAGTATTTTGACCATCAAGTGTACCATAGTTGTACTACTACTACTACTAGTAGTAGTAGTAGGAACATGAGTACTCCATACTGTATAGCGGAAATAGGTCTCCTATGCTAGCATGCCTGTTCACTTCATCCTCCAGGTATCATCCATATTGCGAGCAGAACCAAATTCTCGTGCATGTGGAAGCGCGAAGATGGGCCTTTGATAAGGATAACGGTGTACTCCCTCCGTCTAGGTGAGCGCAACCTAGGTGGCTGTAGATTGGACGAGAAAGAGCACCGGGATGAGAAAAACTTCCAACCACGGCACTGTTACAAATGGAAGCAAAACCAGCAATTAATACGTAGTTATAAGGATGCCTTTTCAGCTCTCCAAACAGGCCCAATCAATGCCCTGCCGTGATGCATGCAGTGCTCATTCTAGTTCATCAAGGACGGCATGCAGATCGTTCCACCCTTGAGAAGAGGAAAATGGAAAGGTAGAACGCGGCAGCAGAGGAAGAGAACGCTGGCTAACGAGGCTGGGAGGGGATCGAGCAGGAAGTTAAAGTTCCACGCCTAAAGTTTTTGGGAAAACCTGATTCTCATAAGGTGACTTACTCACCTAGACGGAGGGAGTATTCCTTAAGCAGAGAATGTTCTGTCTCCCACGCACGCGCCAATATCCATCTGAACCAGCTACGACACATTTTTTTGTCTGTTTGCATCGGTCCCACCTATCAGGAAGGATGGGCATGTACACGAACAGGTACGTGATACGTCCATTTTGCATCATGCTTTTATATCGATATTTATTGCATTATGGGTTGTTATTACACGTTATGTCACAATACTTATGGCTATTCTCTCTTATTTTACAAGGTTTATCATAAAGAGGGAGAACGCCGGCAGCTGGATTCTGGGCTGGAAAAGGAGCAAATATTGGAAACGTATTCTGCACAGCACCAAAAGTCATGAAACTCCACGAAAGTCATTTTTGGAATTAATAAGAATTATTGAGCGAAGAAAGTACCAGAGGGGGCCCACACCTTGGCCACGAGGGTTGGGGGCACGCCCACCCCTACTGGGTGCGCCCCCCTGCCTCGTGGGCCCCCTGGTGGCCCTCCGGTGCCCATCTTCTGCTATATGAAGTCTCTTACCCTGAAAAAAATCATAAGCAAGCTTACGGGACGAAACTCCACCACCACGAGGTGGAACCTTGTCGGAACCAATCTAGGGCTCCGGCGGAGCTGTTCTACCGGGGAAACTTCCCTCCGGGAGGGGAAAATCATCATCATCGTCATCACCAACGATCCTCTCATCGGGAGGGGGTCAATCTCCATCAACATCTTCACCAGCACCATCTCCTCTCAAAACCCTAGTTCATCTCTTGTATCCAATCTTGTATCAAAACCACAAATTGGTACCTGTGGGTTGCTAGTAGTGTTGATTACTCATTGTAGTCGATGCTAATTGGTTTATTTGGTGGAAGATCATATGTTCAGATCCTTAAAGCATATTAACACTCTGATCATGAACATGAATATGCTTTGTGAGTAGTTCCATTTGTTCCTGAGGACATGGGTGAAGTCTTGCTATTAGTAGTCATGTGAATTTGGTATTCGTTTGATATTTTGATGAGATGTACGTTGTCTCTCCTCTAGTGGTGTTATGTGAATGTCGACTACATGACACTTCACCATTATTTGGGCCTAGAGGAAGGCATTGGGAAGTAATAAGTAGATGATGGGTTGCTACAGTGACAGAAGCTTAAACCCTAGTTATGCGTTGCTTCGTAAGGGGCTGATTTGGATCCACTAGTTTCATGCTATGGTTAGGTTTACCTTAATACTTCTTTTGTAGTTGTGGATGCTTGCAATAGGGGTTAATCATAAGTGGGATGCTTGTCCAAGAAAGGGCAGTACCCAAGCACCGGTCCACCCACATATCGAATTATCAAAGTAGCGAACGTGGATCATATGAGCGTGATGAAAACTAGCTTGACGATAATTCCCATGTGTCCTCGGGAGCACTTTTCTCATTATAAGAAATTGTCCAGGCTTGTCCTTTGCTACAAAAAGGATTGGGCCACCTTGCTGTGCTTTATTTAATTTCATTGCTTGTTACCCGTTACAAATTATCTTATGACAAAACTATCTGTTACCTACAATTTAGTGCTTGCAGAGAATACCATACTGAAAATTGCTTGTCATTTCCTTCTGCTCCTCGTTGGGTTCGACACTCTTACTTATCGAAAGGACTATGATAGATGCCCTATACTTTTGAGTCATCAAGACTCTTTTCTGGCGCCATTGCCGGGGAGTGAAGCGCCTTTGGTGAGTGGAACTTGGTAAGGAAATATTTATATAGTGTGCTGAATTTTCTGTCACTTGTTACTATGGAAACTAATCCTTTGAGGGGCTTGATCGGGGCATCTTCGCCCCGACCAATAGAGCAAAGAGTTGCTCCTCAACCTACTGAACCTACTGAAAATGTTTACTTTGAAATTCGTTTGGGTATGATAGAGAAACTGCTAGCTAATCCCTTTGAAGGAGATAGAACATTGCATCCCGATTTACACCTTATCTATGTGGATGAAGTTTGTGGATTATTTAAGCTTGCAGGTATGCCCGATGATGTTGTTAAGAGGATGGTCTTCCCTTTATCTTTGAAGGCAGAAGCATTGACATGGTATAGGCTATGTGATGATACGAGATCTTGGAACTATAAACGATTGAAATTGGAATTTCACCAGAAGTT
Organism: Triticum aestivum; assembly: GCF_018294505.1. Lineage (NCBI taxonomy): Eukaryota > Viridiplantae > Streptophyta > Magnoliopsida > Poales > Poaceae > Triticum > Triticum aestivum. The sequence continues at coordinate 333,630,051 of NC_057801.1, forward strand.
CTACACTATGCATCTTCTTTATCATGATCGTAATTTTGGCCTTGCGAAGGAGAAAGCATCGCTCATGCCTGGGGGAGGCTTAAGTCATTGTTATATTCATGCCCCAATCATGAGCTCTCAAGAGAAATGATTATTCAAAACTTTTATGCTCGGCTTTCTCTAAATGATCGCACCATGCTTGATACTTCCTGTGCTGGTTCTTATATGTTGAAGACTATTGAATTCAAGTGGGACTTATTGGAAAGAATTAAACGCAACTCTGAAGATTGGGGTTCCGACGATGGTAAGGAGTCAGGTATGACACCTAAGTTTGATTGCGTTAAATCTTTTATGGATACCGATGCTTTTCGTGGATTTAGCGCTAAATATGGACTTGACTCTGAGATAGTAGCTTCTTTCTGTGAATATTTTGCTACTCATGTTGATCTCCCTAAGGATAAGTGGTTTAAATATAATCCTCCCATTGAAGTAAAAGTAGTTGCACCCGTTATAGTTGAAGAAAAGACTATCACTTATAATGATCCTATTGTTCCTACTACTTATGTTGAGAAACCACCTTTCCCTGTTAGGATAAAGGATCATGCTAAAGCTTCAACTGTGGTTCGTAAAGTAATACTAGAACATATACACCTCCTGAGAAAATTAAAGTTGAACCTAGTATTGCAATGGTTAAAGATCTCTTGGCTAATAATATTGATGGGCATTGTCGGTGTCAAAACCGGCGGATCTCGGGTAGGGGGTCCCGAACTGTGCGTCTAGGCGGATGGTAACAGGAGACAAGGGACACGATGTTTTACCCAGGTTTGGGCCCTCTTGATGGAGGTAAAACCCTACGTCCTGCTTGATTGATATTGATATTGTGGATGTTTACAAGAGTGGATCTACCACGAGATCAAGGAGGCTAAACCCTAGAAGCTAGCCTATGGTATGATTGTAATGGTTGTTGTTGTTGTCCTACGGACTAGAGCCATCTGGTTTATATAGACACCGGAGAGGGCTAGGGTTACATAGAGTCGGTTACAATGGTAGGAGATCTACATATCCGTATCGCCAAGCTTGCCTTCCACGCCAAGGAAAGTCCCATCCGGACACGGGACGAAGTCTTCAATCTTGTATCTTCATAGTCTTGGAGTCCGGTCGATGATGATAGTCCGGCCGATGATAGTTCGGCTGATGATGGTAGTCCGGCTATCCGGACACCCCCTAATCCAGGACTCCCTCAGTAGCCCCTGAACCAGGCTTCAATGACGATAAGTCCGGCGCGTATATTGCTTGGCATTGCAAGGCGGGTTCCTCCTCCGAATGATAGAAGATTGTGAACACCAGGATAGTGTCCGGCTCTGCAAAATAAATTCCACATTCCATCGTAGAGAGAATAATATATACACAAGTTCAATCTACTGACGTTTTTTTGCGGCATGACGTCACACCACTACCAAGCCATTACTTGAATCGTTTTTTACTCTACCACCTCAGCGCATTTAGCGAAGCGGTTTCCTTGGCACGTCTTGTCGAAGCAGAGATCGTGTTCCCCCTTAATCCGGGATTCTCATCAATACGGACGTGGGTAACCCAACCGCGCCATTGATGGTGACGCTTGGGGGATAAGCGAGTTTTACCAGGCCGGTGGGGGACGCGTAGACTTCGCCCGCCCATATAAGGGATAAGGATTCACCTTTTCACCTACGCCTTCTTCCTCCTTTGCTTATCCATCTCCGCGCACTCGAGCTCCAGTGCCCAAGCCCGCACATCTCGTCTCAACCTTCCCCAGTTATGTCCGGAGCGGGAGGCAAGTGGATGACCTCCTCCGTTACGGAGGAGCACATCGAAAGACTGCGCAGCGCCGGCTACCTGTCCGGCGACATCGCGCACCGGCTGCCCGACGAGGGGCAGCTCATCCCCACCCCCAGGCCCCATGAGAGGGTCGTTTTTCTTCCCTACTTCCTCCGCGGACTGGGTTTTCCACTTCACCCCTTTGTCCGGGGGCTCATGTTCTACTACGGCCTGGATTTCCATGATCTGGCGCCGAACTTCATCCTCAACATCTCGGCGTTTATCGTCGTGTGCGAGGCCTTCCTCTGCATCCAGCCCCACTTCGGCTTGTGGCTCAAGACCTTCAATGTCAAGCCGAAGGTAGTGAAGGGCACTCAAGCGGAGTGCGGAGGCGCCATGTTGGGCAAGATGCCCAATGTCCTTTGGTTCGAAGGGGCCTTCGTGGAATCCGTCAAGGGGTGGCAATCGGGGTGGTTCTATATCACCGAGCCGCGCGACCCTAAGTGGGCGGCGGCCCCCGAGTTCAGATCTGGTATCCCCACGCAGCTCACCTCCTGGAAAGAGAAGGGCTTGCTGTGGGGTAGTTCGGAGGAGCTGACGGGACTCCAAGCCTGTATCCAGAAGCTGGTGAAGAAGCTCAGGCTGGTTAACGTGGTCCAAGTCATGCTCGTCCGCCGGATTCTCCCATGCCAAGAGCGGGCATTCAATCTGTGGGAGTTCAATCCGGAACAGCACCAGGCGCTGAGCGGGCTCTTCGACACGACGTACGAAGGCGCCTGGAGGGTGCTGTTTAAGGGCGCCGAAGCCCCCGCATCCGCGACTGAAGATCGCGGATTTCGCTCGCAGCGCCAAGCCGACGAGGTAAGTGATTCTACCCCTTTACGGGACACTTGCTTTTCATAGTTTGACTCTATGCGGGTTTTAATTTCCCCTTTTCCTTTGACAGGACTGGATGAGGAAGGCGGAGCAGATTATCTGCCCGGCTCCCATGCCAGAAAACCCAGTAGACGCCCATCTAGCGAGGCTGCTGGTTCCGGCACCGCACGTGGTGCCGGAGAAGAAGGCCAAGAAGGAGGCCACGGGTGCTCGAAAGAGTTCCCGTTTTCAGGTGTCCGACGACTCCGGGGCGGACTCCTCCCCCGAAAACGAGGAGGAGAAAGAGGACTCTCTCCCAGAGGAGGGAGAGAGGAAGAGGAAGGCTTCCCCAACAGGGGAGGCCGAAGGGTCCAAGAGGGGAAGGACTATTCCCCCGGACAGCTCCGCCAACATCAACGTTGGCGAGGAAGAATGGCCTTCAAGGGCCAGGCCTCCAGCGAGATCGTAAGTATCCGGATTCCTGAATGATTTATAATTTCTTTTTCTGCGTCACATAGTGTCATTCTGATGCCGCATGCTGCCTGTAGTCTGGCCAATGATGATCTCCCCGCTTCATCGAGCGGGTCGTTGGCTCCGTCGGATGTAGACTCCATCCCGACCGCCTCCACCCCTCGCGACACCGAGGACGCCGAGGTGGGATCCCAAGAAGGGACCCATCAGGGGGAGGCTCCGGAGGCGCCACAAGGCGGCCTCCCGGACTTTGCGCCGGACTCCATATCAGAACCCGCAGTGGTTCCGGAGTCCGGCCGGTGGCCCCTTCGCACGAAGGGCAAGACCGTGATGCCGGCGGCTTCCGTCCAACCGGAGGCGCCGGACAATTTGTTGGAGGCGCTCCAGAGCGCTTCCATCGAGGAAGAACACCGCACTATTATGAGTGCGGTGATTCAGAAGGTACAGCTCGCCAAGAGCGGGCTGACCGAAGCCTGCAGTAGCCTTCTATCAGGCTTTGAGGTAAGAAGTTAAAAATATGCAATGTAATACCGCATAGACAGTAGCCCCTGATGCTCGGTTCGGTGTTCGGAAAGAAAAGCCGGACTGAGGATCTGAAAAAAAGAAGATATACGCAGGGTTGCTAAAAAATTATGTCAATATGGGTTGCAGGCTGCGCTGCTGACCTCTGCCGCACTGACTGCGGAGGTCGGTGCTTTGAAGCAGGAGCTCGAGCGGTCCGAGCAAGAGCTCGGCCGCGCCAAGAAGCAGCTCCAGGACAAAGAAGGTGAGTAACACCACTTTGAACTTGTACCTTACAGAAAAGGATTTAGGTTGCAACAAAAAATAACAAGGATAACATGGGTACTGCAGGGGCCACGAACGAGGTGGCGACCCTGAAGGAGGCCGTGTCCGCGGCCGAACGCAATGCGGCCGCGGAACGGGCAGAGCGAGAAAAGCAGGAGGCGCAGGTGGCGGTGGTTCGGCAAGAGCTCCAGGCTCTCATGGAAAAGCATGAGAGTTTGGAGCGTGACTCAAAGACTCGAGAGTCCGAGCTTGCCTCGGCTCTCGAAAGTGCCAAAACTGCCAAGGCCGATGCCCATAAGTCCCTTCAGGAGATTGAGTTGGTGAGGAAGATAGCGGCGGGTAAGGCATTTTTCATGCAAAGCAAGCATGTGAATGTAAATTACGTGTTACTTACCCGTATTCGGAGCTCTCCAGGGGCATTTGCAGATCTGCCTCGCAGTGTGTCTGATGCCGCCGCATTCTATCGAGCCGAGGAGGGGAGCTCAACGGAGAAGGTCTTCTGGTCTCAGTATGCTGAGGCCGGCCATCCGGTGCCCCCTAGCGACCAGCTGAAGCAGCTGGTCGAGCTCCACAAGGCGGCCGAGCAGGCCATGAAGGGCCTCATAGTCCGGCTGTGGCCTGGAGAGGCCATGCCTGGGAGCTACTTCGGCCTCGTGCGACGGTTGGTGGATGCGTGCCCCTGGGTGGAGGTTATCAAGCGCTCCGCCTGTATTGAAGGTGCTCGTCGGGCCCTTGCCCGCGCAAAGGTGCATTGGGGCAAGCTGGATGCGGAGAAGCTAATCACTGACGCGCCACCAGCGGGCAAGGAATATCGTACGCCCGAAATGTACTATAAGACTGTCCTGAAGGGTGCCCGCAAGATTGCGGATGAGTGCCCCAGGGATGTAATTATTGAGTAAATTCGCAATGTGTTATCCTGTGCGCTGAAAACTTTGTTCATATGCGCTAAGCAACGCTTGTTAATTTAAAATATTACCTTCTGTGCGGCCGTTTATTAAATCTGAGAGATGGCAAGTCGTCGGCTTCAGCCCCCATGCCACGAGTGCTGGGGTGTTCGGGATAAACTTGAGCACTCTTGTTCCCATTTTTGGGTCCATCTAGGGAGGCGCTCAACACAACGAACAAGGCAACCGGACTTATAGTGCTTGAACACTCTCACTTAGCCATAGAATTCTATAATTTTAAATTTCGGCGAAGCCCCTAGTATTCGGAAGACCGAATTAGGGGCGCTATCCACGCCTTCGTCGGACATTATCCGGAACTTCGCTCGAAGCGGCGTAGGTCTTTAAGGACCCGAAAGGACCTCTCGAACAGCGACCAGTCTCTCGCCTTATCATGACAGTCAGTTTTAGCTTTCTCCACTGAGGCGTTAACCCGGCTCAACCGGGGCGCAATCGCAGTGGTTCTCCCAGTGCTACCTTAGCCGATAGAACGGAACGTAAGGTGCCAAACATGGGAGCCGGGCAAACCCAACTATTGACCCAAGACATGATTCGGAGCCGATTCATATAATGCTATAAGTTCAGGGTGCCGCACTTGTGAAAGTGTTCGGACTTTATCACACCATAATGCGGGGAACATAAGCCCCTGGTGTATTTGGCCGTACCAAAATGTACGGATGCAACATGTCGTAAATGAACATATATATATATATATATATATATATAAGGTAATGCAATTATGGGCAAAAAGTGCTGCATTTTATTCGAGAAGATCTGCTATGAGTGCGGAATGATACAAATAGTGCGGAAAGCAAGGGATTGGACGAATTAAAGGCGTCTCCCTCCAGGGGTAGGCCGCGGAATGGTGTATTTAACAAATTTAATGCTCGTAATGGAGACCACCTGAGTGTTCGTCGCGGCCTTTGTCCCTCCCTGGCTGTTGCATCATGAGTTCGGCAGGTTCGCCGCCGGACAGAGTTCTGTATAAAAAAGAGAGAAATAAAAGATAAAAAGAGCGACACACTTGGGAGCCCCTGGTGTGGTCGAACCGCACTCTGGGTCTGTTGTGGTTGTGCCTCTCCCCCTATGCCCATGGTATCTCCAGGGCATAATTATGTACGCGGAGAGTTTGTCTTACAATTGTGCGAGGGCTGGGGTTGAGGCCGCATTGCTACGCGTGCTCGGAACGTGCCAGGTGGTCTTGGTTGATGTTGCTCCGGGCGCGTTTGGCCGTGTCCGGTCGTTTAACGGCCGGACTCGAAAATTGCCTTAAAAGGCTGCTCTGTACTTCTGCCGCGAGAGCCGCTGTATGTTCCTCCGTTCGGAGGGAGCGTTCCGTGTTTCCATTGACCGTGATGACTCCACGAGGGCCTGGCATCTTGAGCTTAAGGTATGCATAATGCGGCACCGCGTTGAATTTTGCGAACGCGGTTCGTCCGAGCAGAGCGTGATAGCCACTGCGGAACGGGACTATGTCGAAGATTAACTCCTCGCTTCGGAAATTATCCGGGGATCCGAAGACCACTTCCAGTGTGACTGAGCCTGTACAACTGGCCTCGACACCTGGTATGACGCCTTTGAAGGTTGTCTTTGTAGGTTTAATCCTTGAAGGGTCTATGCCCATCTTGCGCACTGTATCCTGATAAAGCAGGTTCAGGCTACTGCCGCCGTCCATCAGGACTCTCGTGAGGTGAAATCCATCGACGATTGGGTCTAAAACCAATGCGGCGAATCCGCCATGGCGGATACTGGTCGGATGGTCTCTTCGATCGAAAGTGATCGGGCAAGAGGACCATGGGTTGAATTTTGGGGCGACTGGCTCCATCGCGTATACGTCCCTTAGTGCACGCTTCCGCTCCCTCTTGGGGATATGCGTTGCGTATATCATGTTTACCGTCCGAACTTGAGGGGGGAATCCCTTTTGTCCTCTGTTGTTCGGCGGCCGGGTCTCTTCCTCGTCATCGCTGTGTAGCCCCTTGTCATTGTTTTCGGCGATTAATTTGCCTGCCTGCTTGAATACCCAACAATCTCTGTTGGTGTGGTTAGCTGGCTTTTCGGGGGTTCCATGTATTTGACAGGAGCGGTCGAGTATTCGGTCCAAATGGGACGGGCCCGGAGTGGTTCTTTTGAATGGCTTCTTCCGTTGACCGGGCTTGGAGCCTCGGAATCCGGCGTTGACTGTCGTATCCTCATTGCTGTCGCCGTTAATGCGGCGTTTGTTTTTGTTTTGACGCGACCTGCCATTGCGGTCCTTGGTATCCGGACTGCCAGCGTTTTTGCTGAGGTTGTTGCTGCGAGCTAGCCAGCTATCCTCTCCCGCACAGAAGCGGGTCATGAGTGATGTGAGGGCTGCCATGGATTTCGGCTTTTCCTGTCCTAGGTGCCGGGCCAGCCACTCGTCGCGGATGTTATGTTTGAAGGCAGCGAGGGCCTCTGCATCCGGACAGTCGACGATTTGATTTTTCTTTGTTAAGAACCGTGTCCAGAATTGCCTGGCCGATTCGTCTGGCTGCTGGATTATGTGGCTTAGGTCATCTGCGTCCGGTGGTCGCACATACGTGCCCTGGAAGTTGTCGAGGAATGCGGCTTCCAGGTCTTCCCAGCATCCAATTGACTCTGCGGGCAGGCTGTTAAGCCAATGCCGAGCTGGTCCTTTAAGCTTGAGCGGGAGATATTTGATGGCGTGAAGATCGTCGCCGCGGGCCATATGTATATGGAGGAGATAATCCTCAATCCAAACCGCGGGGTCTGTTGTGCCATCGTAGGATTCGATATTAACGGGTTCAAACCCTTCAGGGATTTGATGATCCATTACTTCGTCAGTGAAGCATAGTGGGTGTGCGGCGCCTCTGTATTGAGCAATATCGCGACGTAGCTCGAGAGAGCGTTGTCTGCTGTGTTCGGCCCGGCCGGAGTAGTTGTATCCGGCGCGACGGTATTCGTCGTGGGTCTTGGGGCGCCCACGTGATCCATAGATAGATCTGGATTGTCTTGCCTTGTCCTCCAATATATCCCGCAAGTCCAGCGCGTTCCCCCGTGGCTTCATGTTTTTTGAGCGATGCCGGGGTACAGTTTTGGTGGAGGGCTTGCATGCCTCTCTGTCGCGGCCACGAGGTGGTCGGTCTGCCGTATTGTGCGCTGGTGATGTAGGTTTGTACGCTTCCTCCTCTAGTCGGGGGAGCAACTTGCGTTTTGGGTAACTTTTGGAGGGGCGTTCGAGTTCATACTCTTCGGCCGCGAGGACCTCGGTCCATCTGTCGGCCAGTAGGTCTTGATCAGCTTGAAGTTGTTGCTGCTTTTTCTTTAGGCTGTTTGCCGTGGCCATTAGCCTTCGTCTGAAACGCTCTTGTTCGACGGGATCCTCAGGCACGAAGAATTCGTCGTCGTCGAGGCTTGCCTCGTCTCCGGAGGGAGGTAAGTAATTATCATCCTCGACCTCTTCGTCTGCCGCCCTCTCATGAGGGCTTGCTTCTGCCTCCTCCTGCGCTGGATCATGCTGGAGGGGGTTGTCTTCGGCACTTTCCAGGGTGTTATTATCTCCTGTGCCGGAATCTCCATTCTTGCTGTGGCGGGATTTAGAGCGGCGCCGCTGACGTCGGCGCTTGGGCTGTTTCTTTAAGGAAACAGCCTCCGTTGCTTCTTCGCCGTCCCCATCTTTTGGGATGTCCACCATGTATATGTCGTATGACGAGGTGGTCTTCCAGTGTCCTGTAGGCACTGGTTCTTGATAGTCTCCGGCATCGTCGTCCATACCGTCGATGTCTTCGGAGTCGTAGTCGAGTACGTCGGTTAGATCGTCGACGGTGGCTAGGAAGTGGGTGGTGGGTGGGCTCTGAATTTCTTCATCGTCCGCGTCCCAACCATCCTGGCCATAGTTCGGCCAGGGCTCTCCGGATAGCGAGAGATGCTTCAGCGAATTTAAGATATCGCCGAAGGGTGAGTGCTGAAAGATGTCCGCATCGGTGAATTCCATGATCGGCGCCCAGTCGGATTCGACTGGCAGGGGCGCAGGAGGTCCGGAGTCCGGCAGAGAGTCTGGCACCTCGGAGTCATGAGCTTTATGCGGGACAAGGTAAGCGTTCGGCTCCATCGCCGTACAAGTTGCACCTCCCGAGGCGGTGTCCAGCCATCCGTCCTCGATCTGAGCGTTCGGCTCCGGACTATGGGTCGGAGCGGATTCGTGTGCGGCCTCCAAGGTGCTGTCCGGCGGCAGAGTTAGGTCGTGCCCATCGTGATAGCGCGGCACGCTCGGCTGTGGCTCAGATCCATCGAAGATCAAGTCCCCGCGGATATCGGCCGTGAAGTTTAGGCTTCCAAACCTGACCTGACGGCTAGGGGCGTAGCTTTCGATCTGCTCCAGGTGGCCAAGTGAGTTGGCCCGCAGTGCGAAGCCGCCGAATATGAAGATCTGTCCGGGGAGAAAAGTCTCACCCAGGACTGCGTCGTTGTCGATTGAAGAGGCCATCAAGCCTATCGGTGATGACACAGAGGAACTCTCAATGAAATCACCAATGTCGGTGTCAAAACCGGCGGATCTCGGGTAGGGGGTCCCGAACTGTGCGTCTAGGCGGATGGTAACAGGAGACAAGGGACACGATGTTTTACCCAGGTTCGGGCCCTCTTGATGGAGGTAAAACCCTACATCCTGCTTGATTGATATTGATATTGTGGATGTTTACAAGAGTGGATCTACCATGAGATCAAGGAGGCTAAACCCTAGAAGCTAGCCTATGGTATGATTGTAATGGTTGTTGTTGTTGTCCTACGGACTAGAGCCATCCGGTTTATATAGACACCGGAGAGGGCTAGGGTTACATAGAGTCGGTTACAATGGTAGGAGATCTACATATCCGTATCGCCAAGCTTTCCTTCCACGCCAAGGAAAGTCCCATCCGGACACGGGACGAAGTCTTCAATCTTGTATCTTCATAGTCTTGGAGTCCGGTCGATGATGATAGTCCGGCCGATGACAGTTCGGCTGATGATGGTAGTCCGGCTATTTGGACACCCCCTAATCCAGGACTCCCTCAGGCATGTTATTTACTTATGTGGGGAAGCTGCTAATATTGCTAAACCCGATGCTAAGATACATAGACCTGTTGTAGGCATGCCTGTTATTTCTGTTAAAATAGGTGATCATTGTTATCATGGCTTATGTGATATGGGTGCTAGTGCTAGTGCAATACCTATTTCCTTATACCAAGAAATTATGCATGATATTGCACCCGCTGAGTTAGAAGATATTGATGTTACTATTAAGCTTGCCAATAGAGATACTATTTCACCAGTTGGGATTGTTAGAGATGTCGAAGTCTGGTGTGGGAAAGTTAAATATCCTGTTGATTTTCTTGTTCTTGGTTCACCACAAGATAGTTTTTGTCCCATTATATCTTCTTGAATACTGTTAATGCTAGAATTGATTGCAAAAAGGATGTTGTTACAATTGGCTTAGGGGATATGTCTCATGAGTTTAATTTTGCTAAGTTTTGTAGACAACCACATGATAAAGAATTTCCTAGTAAGGATGAAATTATTGGTCTTGCTTCTATTATCGTGCCTCCTACTGATCCGTTAGAACAATATTTGCTAGACCATGAAAATGATATGTTTATGAATGAAAGAAGGGAAATAGATGAAGTATTCCTTAAACAGGGTCCTATTCTGAAACACAACTTACCTGTTGAAATCCTAGGGGATCCTCCTCCACCCAAGGGTGATCCCCTATTTGATCTTAAACCATTACCTGATACTCTTAAATATGTTTACCTTGATGAAAATAAGATATATCCTGTTATTATTAGTGCTACCTTTCAGAGCAGGAAGAGGAAAGATTATTGAAAACCCTGAGGAAGCACCGTGCTGCAACTGGATATACTCTTGATGATCTTAAGGGCATTAGTCCCACTCTATGCCAACACAAAATTAAATTGGACGAAGGCTCCAAACCAGTTAGAGATCATCAACGACGGTTAAACCCAAAGATGAAAGAAGTGGTAAGAAAGGAGATACTAAAGCTCTTTGAGGCAGGTATAATTCATCCCGTTGTTGATAGTGATTGGGTAAGTCCTGTCCATTGCATCCCTAAGAAGGCAGGTATTACTATTGTTCCTAATTATAAAGATGAATTGATTCCACAAAGAATTATTACAGGTTATAGGATGGTAATTGATTTCCGTAAATTAAATAAAGCTATTAAGAAAGATCATTACCCATTACCTTTTATTGATCAAATGCTAGAAAGACTATCCAAACATACACATTTCTGCTTTCTAGATGGTTATTCTAGTTTCTCTCAAATACATGTGTCAGCGGACGATCAATCAAAAACTACTTTTACTTGCCCTATCGGTACTTTTGCTTATAGACGTATGCCTTTTGGTTTATGTAATGCACCTGCTACCTTTCAAAGATACATGATGGCTATATTCTCTGACTTTTGTGAAAAGATTTGTGAGGTATTCATGGATGATTTCTCCGTTTATGGATCCTCTTTTGATGATTGCTTGAGCAACCTTGAACGAGTTTTGCAGAGATGTGAAGACACTAGTCTCGTCTTGAATTGGGAAAAGTGCCACTTTATGGTTAATGAAGGCATTGTCTTGGGGCATAAAATTTCTGAAATAGGTATTGAAGTTGATAAAGCTAAAGTTGATGCTATTGAAAAGATGCCATGTCCCAAGGACATTAAAGGTATAATAAGTTTCCTTGTGATGCCGGTTTTTATAGGAGGTTCATTAAGGGCTTCTCTAAAATCTCTAGGCCTCTGACTAATCTATTACAAAAAGATATTACTTTTGTTTTCGATGATGATTGTGTAGAAGCATTTGAAATACTTAAGAAAGCTTTGATCACTGCACTTATTGTTCAGCCACCTGATTGGAATTTACCCTTTGAAATTATGTGTGATGCTAGTGATTATGTTGTAGGTGCTGTTCTAGGGAAAAGAGTTGATAAGAAATTAAATGTTATTCAATATGCTAGTAAAACTCTTGACTCTGCCCAGAGAAATTATGCTACCACTGAAAAGGAATTCTTAGTAGTTGTATTTGCTTGTGATAAGTTCAGACCTTATATTGTCGATTCTAAAGTAACTATTCACACTGATCATGCTGCTATTAAATATCTTATGGAAAAGAAAGATGCTAAGCCTAGACTTATTAGATGGGTTCTCTTGCTCCAAGAATTTGATTTGCATATTATTGATAGAAAGGGAGCTGAGAACCCCGTTGCAGACAACTTGTCTAGGTTAGAGGATGTTCTTGATGACCCACTACCTATTGATGATAGCTTTCCTGATGAACAGTTAGCGGTCATTAATGCGTCTCATACTGCACCATGGTATGCTGATTATGTTAATTACATTGTTGCTAAATTTATACCACCTAGTTTTACATACCAGCAAAACAAAAAGTTCTTTTATGATTTAAGACATTACTTCTGGGATGACCCACACCTTTATAAAGAAGGAGTAGATGGTGTTATTAGACGTTGTGTACCTGAGCATGAACAGGAACATATCCTCGCAAGTGTCATTCTGAACCATATGGAGGACACCACGCTGGAGATAGAACTGCACATAAGGTATTGCAATCCGGTTTTTATTGGCCTACTCTCTTCAAAGATGCCCGTAAGTTTGTCTTGTCTTGTGATGAATGTCAAAGAATTGGTAATATTAGTAGACGTCAAGAAATGCCTATGAATTATTCTCTTGTTATTAAACCATTTGATGTTTGGGGCTTTGATTATATGGGACCTTTTCCTGCTTCTAATGGATATACACATATTTTAGTTGTTGATTACGTTACTAAGTGGGTAGAAGCTATTCCAACTAGTAGTGCTGATCATAACACCTCTATTAAGATGCTTAAAGAAGTTATTTTTCCGAGGTTTGGAGTCCCTAGATATCTCATGACTGATGGTGGTTCACATTTTATTCATGATGCTTTTCGTAAAATGCTAGCTAAGTATGATGTTAATCATAGAATTGTATCTCCTTATCACCCACAGTCTAGTGGTCAAGTAGAGTTGAGTAATAGAGAGCTCAAATTATTTTTGCAAAAGACTGTTAAGAGATCTAGAAAGAATTGGTCCAAGAAACTCGATGATGCATTATGGGCCTATAGAACTGCATATAAAAATCCTATGGGTATGTCTCTGTATAAAATGGTTTATGGAAAAGCATGTCACTTACCTCTCGAACTAGAACATAAGGCATATTGGGCTATTAAAGAGCTCAATTATGATTTCAAACTTGCCGGTGAGGAGAGGTTATTTGATATTAGCTCACTTGATGAATGGAGAACCCAGGCTTATGAGAATGCCAAGATGTTTAAAGAAAAAGTTAAAAGATGGCATGACAAAAGGATACAAAAGCGAGAGTTTAACGTAGGTGATTATGTGTTGCTATTCAACTCTCGTTTAAGATTTTTTGCAGGAAAACTTCTCTCTAAATGGAAAGGCCGTTACGTTATCGAGGAGGTCAATCGTTCCGGTACCATAAAAATCAACAACGTCGAAGGAACAAGTCTGAGGGTGGTGAACGGTCAAAGAATCAAACACTATATCTCAGGTAATCCTATAAATGTTGAAACTAATATTATTGAAACCGTAACCCCAGAGGAATACATAAGGGACACTTTCCGGAATGTTTCAGACTCCAAAAAGGAATAGGTATGTGGTACGGTAAGTAAACCGACTCCAAAACAATTCTAATAGCATTTTTTCTCCGTTTTGGAATATTTAAGAATTTAGGAAAATAAGAAGTAGTCCGGGAAGGACACGAGGCCTCCACGAGGGTGGAGGGCGCGCCCACCCTTACTGTGCGCGCCCCCTGCCTCATGGGAACCTCGTGTGCTCTTCGGACTCCGTTTTCTGGCACGTTACTTCTTTTGGTCGGTAAAAATTCATTATATAATCTCCCGAAGGTTTTGACCACCGTATCACGCAAATATCCTCTGTTTTCATTTCGAGCTATTTTTCTGACAGATCTAGAGCAGCATGACGTCTCCAAGCGCTCCCAAGGACAAGTTTTCCGAGAGGGTCATCAACCCCTATCTCGCGGAGGTGTTGCAGCACCCTCAAACCATTGAGATGCGGGAGGGTGTGTTGCACATCCGCGATGTGGAGGGACCGAGGCATACCGGAAGCATGGAGACAAAGATCGAAGCTATGGAACAAAAAGTTTTCAAGTGCCAAGGGATGGTGGAGCATGGACTTAACGCCAACCAGATGATGATTGCGGAGTTCACCAACAACCACAAGCTGGACGCCAAGAACACTCGGGAGACCATATTCAAGCTTCATGAGAAAATCGAGAACCTCCAAGCCCGATCTGTGACCTGCAAAACCAAAACTGTGAGTATGAATATAGATTCAAGAGGATGAGTTTGGCTGCAGATTTGAGAATCCCGGAGACTCGATCATCCTTCTATGATGGTGAGCCTATGCCTTGGAAGATGTACGACAAGCCTACATCATCAACAACCCCTTCTTTACCACCTCCGAGGACATAATCATATGGGTATGGGCACTCCCCTTGGCAACTTCCAAGCTTGGGGGAGGTGCCCCGGTATCGTATCACCATCACACTCCTATCTTTACCGTTTTACTTAGTTTGATACTTTTGGTAATATCTTGATCTAGTAGAATAAAGTTTTGGTATGATTTAGTTTTGAGTTTCGCTTTGTGACCCCTCTATGTAATCGAGTCCGTGAGCTATATATAATAAAGATTAGTGTTGAGTCAAGGGCTTTGCTATCTTGCTATGATCTTGAGAAAAGAAAAGGAATAAAAAGAAATAAAAAGAGTTCATATTGATCTTATGGATAGTAATGACTTCACACATAAAGAGTATGATACATAAAAGTTGTTGAGAGTGGGCAAACATAGTTTGGTCATCGTTGCAATTAATAGGAAGTAATAAAGAAAGAGAGGTTTTCACATATAAATATACTATCTTGGACATCTTCTATGATTGTGAGCACTCGTTAAGTATGACATGCTAAAGAGTTGATGTTGGACAAGGAAGACAACATAATGGGTCATGTTTTCTCACATCTCAGTTAAAGTATATTCTCACGGATCGTCCAACATGTTGAGCTTGCCTTTCCCCCTCATGCTAGCCAAATTCCTTGCACCAAGTAGAGATACTACTTGTGCTTCCAAATATCCTTAAACCCAGTTTTGCCATGAGAGTCCACCATACCTACCTATGGATTGAGTAAGATCCTTCAAGTAAGTTGTCATGTTGCAAGCAATAAAAATGGCTCTCTAAATATGTATGACTTATTAGTGCGGAGAAAATAAGCTTTATACGAGCGTGTGATATGGAAGTAATAAAAGCGACGGACTGCATAATAAAGGTTCATATCACAAGTGGCAATATAAAGTGACCTTCTTTTGCATTAAGATTTCATGCATCCAACCCTAAAAGCGCATGACAACCTCTGCTTCCCTCTGCAAAGGGCCTATCTTTTACATTATGCAAGAGTCAAGGTGATCCTCACCTTTCCCTTTTTCATTTTATCCTTTGGCAAGCACCTCGTGTTGGAAAGATCCTGATATATATATCCAATTGGATGTAAGTTAGCATGAACTATTATTGTTGACATCACCCAAAGGTGAATACGTTGGGAGGCGAAATTATAAGCCCCTATCTTTCTCTGTGTCCGATTAAAACTCCAGAACCATAAGTATTGCGTGAGTGTTAGCAATTGTAGAAGACTATATGATAGTTGAGTATGTGGGCTTGCTGAAAAGCTCTATTCTTGACTCTTTCCGATGTTATGATAAATTGCAATTGCTTCAATGACTGAGATTATCATTTCTTAGATCCCAATGAAGTTTATGATTCATACTTGACATTGTGAATAGATTGTTACTTGAGCATAAGAAATCATATGACAAATTATATATATGTTGCTGTTATAAGAATGATCATGATGCCCTCATGTTCATATTTTATTTTTATCGACACCTCTATCTCTAAACATGTGGACATATTTTTTGATTTCGGCTTCCGCTTGAGGACAAGCAAGGTTTAAGCTTGGGGGAGTTGATACATCTATTTCGCATCATGCTTTTATATCGATATTTATTGCATTATGGGATGTTATTACATGTTATGTCACAATACTTATGTCTATTCTCTCTTATTTTACAAGGTTTAACATGAAGAGGGAGAATGCCGGCAGCTCGATTCTGGGCTGGAAAAGGAGCAAATATTGGAAATGTATTCTAAACAGCTCCAAAAGTCCTGAAACTCCACGAAAGTCATTTTTGGAATTAATAAGAATTATTGAGCGAAGAAAGTACCAGAGGGGGCCCACATCCTTGCCATGATGGTGGGGGCTCGCCCACCGCTACTGGGCACGCCCCCTGCCTCGTGGGCCCCCGGGTGGCCCTCCGGTGCCCATCTTCTGCTATATGAAGTCTCTTACCCTGAAAAAAATCATAAGCAAGCTTACGGGACGAAACTCTGCTGCCATGAGGCGGAACCTTGGCGGAACCAATCTAGGGCTCCGGCGGAGCTGTGCTGCCAGGGAAACTTCCCTCCGGGAGGGGAAAATCATCATCATCGTCATCACCAATGATCCTCTCATCGGGAGGGGGTCAATCTCCATCAACATCTTCACCAGCACCATCTCCTCTCAAAACCCTAGTTCATCTCTTGTATCCAATCTTGTATCAAAACCACAAATTAGTACCTCTGGGTTGCTAGTAGTGTTGATTACTCCTTGTAGTTGATGCTAATTAGTTTATTTGGTGGAAGATCATATGTTCAGATCCTTAATGCATATTAATACTCCTCTGATCATGAACATGAATATGCTTTGTGAGTAGTTCCGTTTGTTATTGAGGACATGGGTGAAGTCTTGCTATTAGTAGTCATGTGAATTTGGTATTCGTTCGATATTTTGATGAGATGTATGTTGTATCTCCTCTAGTGATGTTATGTGAACGTCGACTACATGACACTTCACCATTATTTGGTCCTAGAGGAAGGCATTGTGAAGTAATAAGTAGATGATGGGTTGCTAGAGTGACAGAAGCTTAAACCCTAGTTTATGCGTTGCTTCGTAAGGCGCTGATTGGATCCACTAGTTTCATGTTATGGTTAGGTTTACCTTAATACTTCTTTTATTGTTGTGGATGCTTGCAATAGGGGTTAATCATAAGTGGGATGCTTGTACAAGAAAGGGCAGCACCCAAGCACCGGTCCACCCACATATCAAATTATCAATGTAGCGAACACGAATCATATGAGCGTGATGAAAACTATCTTGACGATAATTCCCATGTGTCCTCGGGAGCGCTTTTCTCATTATAAGAAATTGTCCAGGCTTGTCCTTTGCTACAAAAAGGATTGGGCCACCTTGCTGCACTTTATTTACTTTCATTTCTTGTTACCCATTACAAATTATCTTATCACAAAACCATCTGTTACCTACAAAATTTCAGTGCTTGCAAAGAATACCTTACTGAAAACCGCTTGTCATTTCCTTCTCCTCCTTGTTGGATTTGACACTCTTACTTATCGAAAGGACTACAATAGATACCCTATACTTGTGGGTCATTAGTACGACTCCTCAGTCTACCCGCCTAGCCTTTTCGTTTAGTCTACCTAGCCGTCTAATCAACTGCCTGCACGTCACTTCTCCCATTTACTTCTCCATCGGGAACCGATTTTCCTCGGCTTCTTCACCTCCCATTCGTCTTCATTTGCATCCAAACCCCACTTCATTCACACTGTTTTAACCTCTTTAAATAATCATCTACTACTTCAGTAGACTAGCCATCTACTAATTCTCCAAACCATAGCCCTCCGTTCCAGCGGTTCCAAATGGCGAAAGAGATCGAGATGCAGGTTTTTAGCATCCAACATGTCCTCATCGAAGGCTCGTTGAGCATAGTTGCCACCATCACCGTCCACCCAAGGGTTGCTCGGAAGTGGATCAACAATGCATCCAACTCCCTCGAAAAGGTAGAGACGAGGGTCATCGGTCTCGACGCAGAGTACACGGAGCATGCCACTAGGAAGATCCAACGCGCCGTCGTCCTTCAGTTGTGCCTCGAAGATGATTTTTTGGTCTACCACATCATACACGCGCCCTCCATACCAGGTGAGCTTCACGATTTCTTGTCTTGGGAGGACATATACTTCTGTGGGGCAGCCATCAAAAGGGACAAACAGAAGTTGGAGCCGTACAACCTTGATTTGGAAAGCATCACTGACCTACAAACCAGAATCAAAATTCATGTAGAAGATTGTGATAAACAGACACCATCCCTATTCGACATAGCAAATTTTGTCCTCAGTACAAATCTTCAGAAGGCTGATGAGACGGTGGCATTAAGGTCGTCTGGATGGGAGAATTATCCCTTGACGTACGAGCGGATAAAATATGCTGCCCTCGATGCCCGTGTGAGTTTCAAGATAGCTGCAAGGTCCAAAGAGCTTGTTGCGAAGCCGTATGCACCAGCAGGAGGGCATTATGGATGGATGAACTATTTCCTCTCTTGTAAAAAAATTATTCCCTCTCGGTGTATATTGATATAGATGGACTATTTCGATGGTGTGCATGTCTTTGCAACAAAGTAGTAGCGTGGGTCCGCTTAACTCAAAGGCAGGTGTAATAAGGCGCTGAAGCTCAGTCCCGAGGGCCCTGAGAGGGAAATGTAACTCCTGCGCCAGGCCTTGTGGTGCTACCGCTGCACGAACTCGTGCCAAACTCGAGATATGTTTCTTTACTATACATGCACGCAACGATTTAATGGACATTGTAATCTCAACATGTGATGGGGAGCTCTAAATTTGAATTTGAAACTTATAAAACAAAAAGATTCAAAACAAATAAACTGGGAGAGAGGGAGTATATCGTAGGATGTGCCCCATACGAAATAAGTCCCCTGGTTTGTCACCGCGAAGATGCGGTTAGAAAGGAGCACAGCGTCTTCGTACTCGTATGGCAGCAAATCAGCCGCAGACAGCATGGTCCGCCTTTGACCGCCATGTGCAAGGTTCGTGCTATCTTATTCAATCTCTCCATGGTTCCATCATACCAATTCATGCAGTGGCCCGTTGCATGGCTGATCCCAATGTTGGACAAAGGTTCTACAGGAACGGTGTCACTATTGTTAATGTTGTGCAAATTGATGTTGTTACCCTCCCATACATATGCAAGCCAATATCCACTCGCACCGAGCCTAACCTGTGAAATAGTGGGCAGGGGAGAATTAGGAAATGGACACAGAAGTAGTCTTTAGAATGCATTTACTACGTGATCAAACTCATCTTACCTGCTCATCGGAGGAAATCCGAGTGCCCCTCAACGTCGGCATCTCAAGGGGCGTCAACTTGCAACTACGTCCACGCCGCGCTGGAGAGACCCCCAAGGAAACATCCTCGTGCGTTCCACGGAAAATCAAGATGCATTAGTATGAGTAGTTTATCTTGTGAGAGAAAAGGATGAACGAGGGAAGGCCTCTAGAGATAGAGATAGACACTACTACTACCAATGTGCTGGCCCGTGCGTTGCAATGGATCCAAAGTAGTAGAATAATACTTGTTCACGTGCTTGAAATCTAAACACTCTAGTTTTGATATACATGTGTCAGCAGACATGACAGCTTGTCCATGGAAGTTGAACCAAGACGCCATCACATTTCTTGTTTCTACCACTGCCACACCCACATGTGATTCCCACGACGCCGCTCCAACCCACGGCATGACTTCCCCCGACGTGGACATGGATCCTCTGACGTGGCTATCACTGTCTTGCCCTGCCTTTCCTTTGTTGACAGGTGGGACCCATGCTTGGGGGTCCCACATGTGAGTGACAGAATGGTAGGATTGTTCGCGTCAGGGGATCCTCATCCCCCCGACGTGCGCCTCATCCCTCTCGGCCCCACCGCTCCTCTGCCTTTGTGTGCATGACATGCGGGCTAGCTCAACTGCGGTGACCACAAACTTTCTACCACGGCCACACCCGATTGGACGCGGTTTTCCTGCTCCGCTGCTGTGCTCTGATCCGTACTCCCCGCACCATCGAATTAGCATCCAGCAGTTGTGACACATTTCGTCTCGGGCATCAATCCTAACCTGGAGTACTTCTGTACTACAGGTAGTACCCGCCATCTACGCCTCGTAACGCCCCAACGCCCAGCTGTGGCACCCTCGCCACGGCCACGCCACCACCGGCCGGTTCATCTCGAACGAGTGAGTCATGAACCACGCCACCACCATGAGAATGACTTGTGGGCCAGCCGCATTTAAGGTCCGCATGTCATTGACTCATAGGCCGGGCACTAAGCCACTGAAGTTCGGTCCCATGGGCCCTGAGAGGGAAATGTAACTCCTGCGGCAGGCCTTGTGGTGCTCCCGCAGTACGAGCTCGTGCCAAACCTGGAATTTGTTTCTTACTACTACCAACTATCGTACTAGTAAGGTACACGTGCATTGCACGCATGAGATTCTGGTGGTTTGTGCATTATGCTTCTACATCTGGAGTCTTCTAGATTCTACATGTGGAAAAATCTGGTGGAATGTAGATCATATCCAACGGCCAGTAGTGCTCGGATTTGCCATCTTTGTACCGTCGGATTGGCTTCATCCAACGATCAACTTTCAAAGTTATTCACGCACTATATAAGGGTATAGATATAGATGTTTGGTTTGCAGCCTAAGGTTGCCACACCTAAGCTTAGGCGTGCCACAATATCTTAGGCATGTGTTTGGTTTATTGCTACACTTGTGGCTTGGCACACTTCTCTAGCTACATGGTCCACATGTCATAGACTCAACTTCTTGCCAAATCTTGCCACACTTGTGGTGGCCATTTTGTTAGCCATATTTTTTGTGGCAGTCACAGGGTGTTGGGGAACGTAGTAATTTCAAAAAAATTCCTACGCACACGCAAGATCATGGTGATGCATAGCAACGAGAGGGGCGAGTGTTGTCTACATACCCTCGTAGACCGAAAGCGGAAGCGTTAGAACAACACGGTTGATGTAGTCGTACGTCTTCACGGCCCGACCGATCAAGCACCGAAACTACGGCACCTCCGAGTTCTAGCACACGTTCAGCTCGATGACGTCCCTCGAACTCCGATCTAGCGGAGTGCCGAGGGAGAGTTCCGTCAGCACGACGGCGTGGTGACAATCTTGATGTTCTGCCGACGCAGGGCTTCGCCTAAGCACCGCTACGATATTATTGAGGTGGATTATCATGGAGGGGGGCACCACACACGGCTAAGAGATCCAAAGGATCAATTGTTGTTGTGTCTAGAGGTGCCCCCCTGCCCCTGTATATAAAGGAGCCAGGGGGAGGGGGTCGGCTGGCCAGGAGGGGCGCGCCAGGAGGAGTCCTCCTCCCACCGGGAGTAGGACTCCCCCCCTTCCTTGTTGGAGTAGGAGAGAAGGAAAGAGGGGGAGAGGAGGAAGGAAAAGGGGGCTGCACCCCTTGTCCAATTCGGACCAGAGGGGGGCTGCGCGCCTCCTTCCTTTCGGCCTCTCTCCTCTATTCTCGTATGGCCCAATAAGACTCATGTACTCCCCGGCGAATTCCCGCAACTCTCCGGTACTCCGAAAAATACCCGAATCACTCGGAACCTTTCCGAACTCCGAATATAGTCGTCCAATATATCGATCTTTACGTCTCGACCATTTCGAGACTCCTCGTCATGTCCCCGATCTCATCGGGGACTCCGAACTCCTTCGGTACATCAAAACTCATAAACTCATAATATAACTGTCATCGAAACCTTAAGCGTGCGGACCCTAAGGGTTCGAGAACAATGCAGACATGACCGAGACACGTTTCCATCAATAACCAATAGCGGAACCTGGATGCTCATATTGGCTCCCACATATTCTACGAAGATCTTTATCGGTCAAACCGTATAACAACATACGTTGTTCCCTTTGTCATCGGTATGTTACTTGCCCGAGATTCGATCGTCGATATCTCAATACCTAGTTCAATCTCATTACCGGCAAGTCTCTTTACTCGTTCCGTAATACATCATCCCGCAACTAACTAATTAGTTGCAATGCTTGCAAGGCTTAAGTGATGTGTATTATCGAGAGGGCCCAGAGATACCTCTCCGACAATCGGAGTGACAAATCCTAATCTCGAAATATGCCAACCCAACATGTACCTTCGGAGACACCTGTAGAGCTCATTTATAATCACCCAGTTACGTTGTGACGTTTGGTAGCACACAAAGTGTTCCTTCGGTAAATGGGAGTTGCATAATCTCATAGTCACAGGAACATGTATAAGTCATGAAGAAAGCATTAGCAACATACTAAACGATTGTGTGCTAAGCTAACGGAATGGGTCAAGTCAATCACATCATTCTCCTAATGATGTGATCCCGTTAATCAAATGACAACTCTTTGTCCATGGCTAGGAAACATAACCATCTTTGATTAACGAGCTAGTCAAGTAGAGGCATACTAGTGATACTCAGTTTGTCTATGTATTCACACATGTATCATGTTTCCGGTTAATACAATTCAAGCATGAATAATAAACATTTATCATGATATAAGGAAATAAATAATAACTTTATTATTGCCTCTAGGGCATATTTCCTTCAGTCTCCCACTTGCACTAGAGTCAATAATCTAGTTCACATCATCATGTGATTCAACACCAATATCCACATCTGTATGTAATTAATACCCATAGTTCACATCGTCATGTGATCAACACCCAAAGGGTTTACTAGAGTCAATAATCTAGTTCACATCGCTATGTGATTAACACCCACAGAGTACTAAGGTGTGATCATGTTTTGCTCGTGAGATAAGCTTAGTCAAGGGTTCTGTCACATTCAGAGCCGTATGTATTTTGCAAATATTCTATGTCTTCAATGCTCTGCACGGAGCTACTCTAGCTAATTGCTCCCACTTTCAATATGTATCCAGATTGAGACTTAGAGTCATCTGGATCAATGTAAAAGTTTGCATCGATGTAACTTTTACGATGAACTCTTTTATCACCTCCATAATCGAGAAACATCTCCTTATTCCACTAAGGATAATTTTGACCAATGTCCAGTGATCTACTCTTAGATCACTATTGTACTCCCTTGCCAAACCAGGGCATAGTATACAATAGTTCTGGTCCATAGCATGGCATACTTTTATAGAACCTATGATGGATGCATAGGGAATGACTTTCATTCTCTTTCTATTTTCTGCCGTGGTCGGGATTTGAGTCTTACTCAATTTCATACCTTTGCAACAGAGGCAAGAACTCTTTCTTTGACTGTTCCATTTTGAACTACTTCAAAATCTTGTCAAGGTATGTACTTATTGAAAATCTTATCAAGCGTCTTGATCTATCTCAATAGATCTTGATGCTCAATATGTAAGTAGCTTTACTGATATATCTTTCTTTGAAAAACTCCTTTCAAATACTCATTTATGCTTTCCAGAAAAATTCTACATCATTTCTGATCAATAATATGTCACTCACATATACTTATCAGAAAGTCTGTAGTGCTCCCACTCACTTTATTGTAAACACAGGCTTCACTGCAAGTCCGTATAAAAGTATGTGCTTTGATCAACTTATCAAAGCATATATTCCAACTCCGAGATGCTTGCACCAGTCCATAGATGGATCGCTGGAGCTTGCACATTTTGTTAGCACCTTTAGGATTGACAAAACCTTATGGTTGTATCATATACAACACTTCATTAAGAAATATCCATTTAAGGAATGCAGTTTTTGACATCCATTTGCCAGATTTCATAAAATGTGGCAATTGCTAACATGATTCGGACAGACTTAAGCATCGTTACGAGTGAGAAAATCTCATTGTATTCAACACCTTGAACTTGTCGAAAAACCTTTTCGCAACAAATCAAGCTTTGTAGATAGTAACACTACTATCATTGTCCGTCTTCCTCTTGAAGATCGATTTATTTAACATGGCTTGCTGATCATCGAGCAAGTCAATCAAAGTCCATAATTTGTTCTCATACATGGATCCCATCTCAGATTTTATGGCCTCAAGCCATTTCACGGAATCTGGGCTCATCATCGCTACCTCATAGTTCGTAGGTTCATCATGGTCTAGTAACATGACTTCCAGAACAGGATTACCGTACCACTCTAGTGCGGACCATACTCTGGAAGACCTACGAGTTTCTGTAGTAATTTGATCCGAAGTTTCATGATCATCATCATTAACTTCCTCACTAATCGGTATAGGCATCACTGGAACTGATTTCTGTGATGAGCTACTTTCCAATTTGGGAGAAGGTACATTTACCTCATCAAGTTCTACTTTCCTCCCACTCACTTCTTTCGAGAGAAACTCCTTCTTTAGAAAGGATCCATCTTAGCAACGAATAACTTGCCTTCGGATTTGTGATAGAAGGTGTACCCAATAGTTACCTTTGGGTATTCTATGAAGACGCACTTCTCCGATTTGGGTTCGAGCTTATCAGGTGAAAACTTTTTCACATAAGCATCGCAGCCCCAAACTTTAAGAAACGACATCTTTGGTTTCTCGCCAAACCACAGTTAATAAGGCGTCGTTTCAACGGATTTTGATGGTGCCCTATTTAAAGTGAATGCAGTTGTCTCTAATGCATAACCCCAAAACGATAGTGGTAAATCGGTAAGAGACATCATAGATTGCACTATATCCAATAAAGTACAGTTATGACGTTCGGACACACCATAACGCTGTGGTGTTCCATGTGGCGTGAGCTGTGAAACTATTCCACATTGTTTTATATGAAGGCCAAACTCGTAACTCAAATATTCTTCTCCACGATCAGATCGTAGAAACTTTATTTTCTTGTTACGATGATTCTCCATTTCACTCTGAAATTCTTTGAACTTTTCAAATGTTTCAGACTTATGTTTCATCAAGTAGATATACCCATATCTGCTCAAATCATCTGTGAAGGTCAGAAAATAACGATACACGCCGCGTGCCTTAACACTCATCGGATCGCATACATTGGTATGTATTATTTCCAGTAGCTCGTTCCATTGTTCTGGAAAACGGAGTTTTAGTCATCTTTCCCAAAAGGCACGGTTCGCAAGCATCAAATGATTCATAACCAAGTGATTCCGAAAATCCATCTTTATGGAGTTTCTTCATGCGCTTTACACCGATATGACCCAAACGGCAGTGCCACAAATAAGTTGCACTATCATTATTAACTCTGCATCTTTTGGCACCAATATTATGAATATGTGTATCACTACGATCGAGATCCAACAATCTATTTTCATTGGGTGTATAACCATCGAAGGTTTTATTCATGTAAACAGAACAACAATTATTCTTTGACTTTAAATGAATAACCGTATCACAATAAACATGATCAAATCATATTCATGTTCAACGCAAACGCCAAATAACATTTATTTAGGTTTAACACTAATCCCGAAAGTATAGGGAGTGTGCGATGATGATCATATCAATCTTGGAACCACTTCCAATACGCATCGTCACTTCACCCTCAACTAGTCTCTGTTTATTCTGTAACTCCTGTTTCAAGTCACTAATTTTTAGCAACCAAACAAGTATCAAATACTCAGGGGCTACTGAGGGAGTCCCGGACTAGGGGGTGTCCGGATAGCCGAACTATCATCATCGGTCGGACTCCAAGACTATGAAGATACAAGATTGAAGACTTCGTCCCGTGTCCGGATGGGACTTTCCTTGGCGTGGAGGGCAAGCTTGGCGATACGGATATGTAGATCTCCTACCATTGTAACCGACTCTGTGTAACCCTAGCCCTCTCCGGTGTCTATATAAACCGGATGGCTTTAGTCCATAGGACGAACAACAATCATACCATAGGCTAGCTTCTAGGGTTTAGCCTCCTTGATCTCGTGGTAGATCTACTCTTGTAACACACATCATCAATATTAATCAAGCAGGACGTAGGGTTTTACCTCCATCAAGAGGGCCCGAACCTGGGTAAAACATCGTGTCCCTTGTCTCCTGTTACCATCCGCCTAGACGCACAGTTCGGGACCCCCTACCCGAGATCCGCTGGTTTTGACACCGACATTGGTGCTTTCATTGAGAGTTCCTCTGTGTCGTCACCGATAGGCTCGATGGCTTCTTCGATCATCAACAACGATGCAGTCCAGGGTGAGACCTTCCTCCCCGGACAGATCTTCGTATTCGGCGGCTTTGCACTGCGGGCCAACTCGCTTGGCCATCTGGAGCAGATCGAAAGCTATACCCCTGGCCGTCAGGTCAGATTTGGAAGTTTGAACTTCACGGCTGACATCCGCGGGGACGTGATCTTTGATGGATTCGAGCCACAGCCAAGTGCGCCGCACTGTCACGGCGGGCATGATTTAGCTCTGCAGCCGGACAGTACCCTGGAGGCCGCACTCGAGCCCGCTCCGATCTTCAATTCGGGGCCGGCTGCGCAGATCGAGGACGGATGGCTAGACACCGCCTCGGGGGCTGCAACCTCTACGGTGATAGAGCCGAACACTGACCTTGTCCCTCACAAAGCTCGTGACTCCAAGGTGCAGGACTCCTTGCCGGACTCCGAGCCTCCCACGCCCCCTCCAATCGAATCCGATTGGGCGGCGGTCATGGAATTCACCGTTGCGGACATCTTTCAACACTCACCTTTCGGCGACATCTTGAGTTCGCTAAAGTATCTCTCGTTATCAGGAGAGCCCTGGCCGGACTGCGGTCAGGACGGTTGGGATGCGGACGACGAAGAAATTCAAAACCCACCCACCACCCACTTAGTAGCCATTGTCGACGATCTAACCGACATGGTAGACTACGACTCCGACGACATCGACGGTATGGACAACGATGTCGGAGACAACCAAGAACCAGCGCCTACCGGGCACTGGAAAGCCACCTCATAATATGACATATACATGGTGGATATCCCAAAGGATGGGAATGGCGAAGGAATAGCGGAGGATGACCCCTCCAAGAAACAGCCCAAGCGCCGGCGTCAGCGGCGCCGCTCTAAATCCCGCCACAGCAAGAATGAAGATTCTGGCACTGGAGATAATAACACCCCAGATAGTGCCGAAGCCAACCCACTCCAGCAAGATTCAGCACAGGAGGACGGAGACGCCAGCCCTCATGAGAGAGCGGCAGAAGAAGAGGCAGAGGATTATACGCCTCCCTCCGAAGACGAGGCGAGCCTCGACGACGACGAATTCGTCGTGCCTGAGGATCCCGTCGAACAAGAGCGTTTTAAACGCAGGCTTATGGCCACGGCAAACAGCCTCAAGAAAAAGCAGCAACAGCTTAGAGCTGATCAAGATCTGCTAGCCGACAGATGGACTGAAGTCCTAGCGGCCGAAGAGCATGAGCTCGAACGCCCCTCCAAAAGATACCCTAAACGCAAGCTGCTCCCCCGATTAGAGGAGGAGGCGTATGAACCTGCATCACCAGCAGACAATACAGCTGACCGACCACCCCGTGGTCGCGACAGAGAGGCCTCTAGGCCCTTCACTAGAACCGTACCCCGGCATCGCTCGAAAAGCACAAGACCACAGGGGAACGCTCCGGACTTGCAAGATATATTGGAGGATAAGGCAAGACAATCAAGATCGATCTATGGATCGCATGGGCGCCCCATGATACGTGACGACAACCGTCGCGCCGGACACAGTAAGGACGGCCGGGCCGAACAAAATAGACAAAGCTCTTTTGAGCTCCGTCGTGATATCGCCCAGTACAGAGGCGCCGCACACCCACTATGCTTCACAGATGAAGTAATGGATCATCAAATCCCCGAAGGGTTTAAACCCGTGAATATTGAATCCTACGATGGCACAACAGACCCCGCGGTTTGGATCGAAGACTATCTCCTTCAGATCCACATGGCCCGCGGTGACGATCTTCACGCCATCAAATATCTCCCCCTCAAACTTAAAGGACCAGCCCGACATTGGCTTAACAGCTTGCCAGCGGAGTCAATTGGGAGTTGGGAAGACCTGGAAGCCGCATTCCTCGATAACTTCCAAGGCACGTATGTGCGACCACCAGACGCTGATGACCTAAGCCACATAATTCAGCAGCCAGACGAATCGGCCAGACAATTCTGGACACGGTTCTTAACCAAGAAAAAACAAATCGTCGACTGTCCGGATGCAGAGGCCCTCGCGGCCTTCAAGCATAACATCCGCGACGAGTGGCTTGCCCGGCACCTGGGACAGGAAAAACCGAAATCCATGGAAGCCCTCACATCACTCATGACCCGCTTCTGCGCGGGTGAGGACAGCTGGCTAGCACGTAGCAACAACCTCGGCAAAAATTCTGGATGTCCGGATATCAAGGACCGTAATGGCAGGTCGCGTCGCAACAAAAACAAACGCCACATTAACGGCGATAATAGTGAAGATACGGCAGTAAATGCCGGATTCAGAGGCTCTAAACCCGGTCAGCGGAAAAAGCCATTCAAAAGAACTATTCCGGGTCCGTCCAATTTGGACCGAATACTCGACCGCTCGTGCCAGATACACGGCACCCCCGAGAAACCAGCCAACCACACCAACAGGGACTCTTGGGTATTCAAGCAGGCAGGCAAGTTAATTGCCGAAAACAATGACAAGGGGCTGCATAGCGATGATGAGGAAGAGACCCGACCGCCGAACAATAGAGGACAGAAGAGTTTCCCCCCACAGGTACGGACGGTGAACATGATATACGCAACGCACATACCCAAAAGGGAGCGGAAGCGTGCACTCAGGGATGTATACGCGATGGAGCCAGTTGCCCCGAAGTTCAATCCATAGTCCTCCTGCCCGATCACTTTTGACCGAAGGGACCACCCCACCAGCATCCGCCACGGCGGATTCGCCGCATTGGTCTTAGACCCAATCTTCGATGGATTTCACCTCACCAGAGTCCTGATGGACGGCGGCAACAGCCTGAACCTGCTTTATCAGGATACAGTGCGCAAAATGGGCATAGACCCCTCAAGGATTAAACCAACCAAGACAACCTTTAAAGGCGTCATACCAGGTGTAGAAGCCAATTGTACAGGCTCGGTTACACTGGAAGTGGTCTTCCGAACCCTGGATAACTTCCGAAGCGAGGAGTTAATCTTCGACATAGTTCCGTTCCGCAGCGGCTATCATGCCCTGCTCGAACGTACCGCATTTGCAAAGTTTAACGCGGTGCCGCACTACACATACCTCAAGCTCAAGATGCCAGGCCCTCGAGGAGTCATCACGGGTCAACGGAAACACTAAACGCTCTCTCCGAACGGAGGAACATACAGCGGCTCTCGCGGCAGAAGTACAGTGTAGCCTCTTAAGGCAGTTCTCGAGTCTGACCGTTAAGCGATCGGACACGGCTAAACGCGCCCGGAGTAACCTACAACAAGACCACCTGGCACATTCCGAGCACGCGTAGCAGTGCGGCCCTAGCCCCAGCCCCTGTAAAAGTCAAGACAGATCCTTCGCGTACACCATTACGCTCTGAAGATACCATGGGCATGGGGAGAGGGGCACGACCACGATAGGCCCAAAATGTGGCTCAACCACACCAGGGGCTCTCAAGTGTGTCGTTCTTTTTCTCTTTTTATTTATTTTTTACCCACAGGACTCCGTTCGTCAGAGGCCCTGTCCGGCAGCAGACCTGCCGAACTCACGATGCAACAACCAGGCAAGGATAAAGGCTACAACGAATATCCAGGTGGTCTCCATTACGAGCATTAAATCTGTTTTATGCACCATTCAGCAGCCTACCCCTGGAGGGGGACATGTTTAATAATCCCACCCCTTGCTTATCGCACCATTTGTATCGTTCTGCATTTACAGCAGTTTTTCTTGAATAAGTAATGCAGCACCTTCTTGCTTCTAATTGCATTTCTTTCTTATACATATGTTCATTTACGACATGTTGCATCCGTACACTTTGGTACGGCCAAAAAATACCAGGGGCTTATGTTCCCCACATCATGGTGTGATAAGTCCGAACACTTTCACAAGTGCGGCACTCCGAACTTATAGCATTATATGCATCAGCTCCGAATCATGTCTTGGGTCAATAGTTGGGTTTGCCCGGCTCCCATGTTTTGGTACCTTACGTTCCGTTGTATCGGCTAAGGTAGCACTGGGAGAACCACTGCGATTGCGCCCCAGTTGAGCTGGGTTAACGCCTCAGTGGAGAAAGCTAAAACTGACCGTCATGATGAGGCGAGAGTTGGTCGCTGTTCGAGAGGTTTTTTGCGAGTCCCTAAAGACTTATGCCGCTTAGAGCGAGGAGCCAGCTTTTGTCCGGCCCAGGCATGGATAGCGCCCCAAATTCGGCCTTCCGAAGACTAGGGGCTTCGCCAAAATTTAAAATTATAGAATTCTATGGCTAAGTGAGAGTGTTCAAGCATTATAATTCTGGTTGCCTTGTTCGTCGTGTTGAGCGCCTCCCTAGATGGACCCAAAAATGGGAACAAGAGTGCTCAAGTTTATCCCGAACACCCCAGCACTCGTGGCATGGGGGCCGAAGCCAACGACTTGCCATCTCTCAGATTTGATAAACAGCCGCACAGAAGGTAATATTTTAAATTAACAAGCGTTGCTTAGCGCATATGAACTAAGTTTTCAGCGCACAGGATAACAAAATGCAAGTCTACTCAAATATTACATCTTTGGAGCACTCACCCGCAATAGTGCGGGCACCCTTCAGGACACTCTTATAATACATCTCGGGCGTGCGGTGCTCCTTGCCCTGTGGTGGCGGGTCCATCACAAGCTTCTGGGCATCCATCTTGCCCCAGTGCACCTTTGCGCGGGCAAGGGCCCGACGGGCACCCTCAATACAGGCGGAGTGCTTGATGACTTCAACCCACGGGCACGCATCCACCAGCCGCCGCACCAGGCCGAAGTAGCTCCCAGGCATGACCTCCTTAGGCCACAGCCGAACTATGAGGCCCTTCTTGGCCTGTTCGGCCACCTTGTGGAGCTCGACCAGCTGCTTCAGCTGGTCGCTAAGGGGCACCGGATGTCCGGCCTCAGCATACTGAGACCAGAAGACCTTCTCCGTCGAGCTTCCCTCCTCGGCCCGGTAGAATGCGGCAGCATCGGACACGTTGCGGGGCAGATTTGCGAACGCTCCTAGAGAGCTCCGAATTCGGGTAAGTGATAGGTAATTCACAGTCACATGCTTACTTTGCATGAAAAATGCCTTACCCGTTGCTATTTTCTTCAACGCCTCGATTTCCTGGAGGGCCTTATAGGCTTCTGCCTTAGCGGCTTTGGCACTCTCAAGAGCCGTCGCAAGCACGGACTCTCGAGTCTTCGAGTCACGCTCCAAACTCTCATGTTTTTCCATGAGATCCTGGAGCTCTTGATGTACCTCCGCCACCCGCGCATCATGCTTCTCTCGCTCGGTGCATTCCGCGGCCGCATTATGTTCGGCCGCGGACACCGCCTCCTTCAGGGTCGCCACCTCATTTGTGGCCCCTGCTATATCCACATTATCCTTGTCATTTTTCTTGCAACCAAATCCTTTTCTGTAAGGTACAATTTTATTAAGGTATTACTCACCTTCTTTTTCCTCGAGCTGCTTCTTGGCACGGCCGAGCTCGTTCTAGGACCGCTCGAGGCCTTCCTTCAAAGTATTGACCTCCGCAGTCAGTGCGGCGGAGGTCAGCAGCATAGCCTGCAATCCCATATTGACATATTTTTTGTGACTCCTGCGTATATCTTTTTAGATCCTCAGTCCGGCTTTTCTTTCCGAACACCGAACTGAGCATCAGGGGCTATTGTCTATGCGGTACCATTTTATATATATTGAAATTCTTACCTCAAAGCCTGTTAGAAGGCTTCTGCAGGCTTCGGTCAGCCCGCTCTTGGCGAGCTGAACCTTCTGAATCACCGCACTCATAATAGTGCGGTGTTCCTCTTCAATGGAGGTGCCATTGAGCGCCTCCAGCAAGTTATCCGGCGCCTCCGGTTGGACGGAGGCTGCCGGCTTCATGGTCTTGCCCTTCTTACGAAGGGGTCGCCCGCCAGACTTCGGAGCCACTATGGGTTCCGGGGCCGAGTCCGGTGCAAAGTCCGGGAGGTTGTCCTGTGACACCTCCGGGGCCTCCTCCTCCTGGTGGGTCCCTTCCTGGGATCCCACCTCGGCATCGTCCACATCGCGGGGGGTGGAGGCAGTCGGAAGAGAATCCATATCCGACGCACCTAAGGACCCGCTCGACGAAGCGGGAAGATCATCCTTGGGCGGACTGTAGGGTTGTATGCGGCATTAGAAAGACATTATGTGGCGAAAAGAAAAAACATGAAGTTATTCGGGAGTCCAGATACTTACGATCTCGCCAGGGGCTTGGCCCTTGGAGGCCAGTCGTCGTCACTGGCGTTGGCAGAGCAGTCCGGGGAAAGAGTTTTTCCCTTCTTGGACCCTTCGGCCTCCCCCGTAGGGGAAGCCTTCCTTTGCTTCCCTCCCCCCGCTAGGGGAGAGGCTTTCTTCTTCTCCTCCTCGCCTTTGTGGGAGGAGTCGGCCTCGGAGTCATCATCCAATAACACCTGAAAACGGGAACTCTTTCGAGTACCCGTGGCCTTCTTCTTGGCCTTCTTCTCCGGCACCACGTGGGGTGCCGGAGCCAGCAGCCCCGTTGGGCGGGCGTCCGCTGGGTCCTCTGGCAATGGGGCCGGACAGATAGTCTGTTCGGCCTTCGCCAGCCAGTCCTGTCAAAGGTAACGGGAGTTTAGATCCCGCATAGAGTCAAACTATGGAAAACAAGCGACAAAATCACTTACCTCGTCAGTAGGACGCTGCGAGCTGAATCCGCGATCTTCGGTAGCGGATGCGGGAGCCTCGGCGCCCTTGAACAGCACCTTCCAGACATCTTCGTACATAGTGTCGAAGAGCCCGCTCAAAGTCTGGTGCTGCGCCGGATCGAACTCCCACATGTTGAAGCCCTGTCATTGGCACGGGAGAATCTGGCGAATGAGCATGACCTGGACTACGTTGACAAGCTTGAGCTTCTTGTCCACTAGCTTTTGGATGCAGGCTTGGAGTCCGGTCAGCTCCTCCGAATCACCCCATGCCGGGCGCTCTCTTTCTAGGAGGTGAGCCATGTGGGGATGCCAGATCTGAATTCGGGGGCCGCTGCCCATTCGGGGTCACGCGGCTCGGTGATGTAGAACCACCCCGATTGCCACCCCTTAATGGTTTCCACGAAAGTGCCCTTAAGCCAAGTAACGTGGGACATCCTGCCCACCATGGCGCCTCCGCACTCCGCTTGGCAGCCCTTCACAACCTTCGGCTTGACACTGAAGGTCTTGAGCCACAAGCCGAAGTGGGGCTGGATGCAGAGGAAGGCCTCACACACGACGATAAACGCCGAGATGTTGAGGATGAAATTTGGGGCCAGATCATGGAAATCCAGGCCATAGTAGAATATGAGCCCCCGGACAAAGGGATGGAGTGGGAAGCCCAGTCCGCGGAGGAAATGGGGAAGAAATACTACCCTCTCATGGGGCCTGGGGGTGGGGATGAGCTCTCCCTCGTCGGGGAGCCGGTGCGCGATGTTGCTGGACAAGTATCCGGCGTTGCGCAGCTTCTGGATCTGCCCCTCCGTGACGGAGGAGGCCATCCACTTGCCTCCCGCTCCGGACATAGTTGGAGGAGGTTGAGGTGAGATGTGCGGATTTGGGCGCTGGAGCTCGAGTTCGCGGAGATGGATAAGCCAAGGAGGAAGAAGGCGCAGGTAAAAGGGTTGGATCTTTATCCCCTTATATGGGCGGACAAGAACATATGTCCCCACCGGCCTGATAAAACTCACTTATCTCCCAAGCGCCGCAATCAATGGCGCGGTTGGGTTACCCACGTCCATATTGATGGGAATCCTGGAATAAGGGGAACACGATCTCTGCTTCGCCAAGATGTGCCAAGGAAACCGCTTTGCTAAACGCGCTGAGGTGGTGCAATAAAAACGATTCTAGTAAAGGCTTGGTAGTGGTGTGACGTCACGCCACAAAATACGTCAACAGATTGAACTTGTGTCATATTATTCTCTCTACGGTGGTACGTGGAATTTATTTTTGCAGAGCCAGACACTATCCTGGTGTTCACAATCTTCTATAAATTATTCGGAGGAAGAACCCGCCTTGCAATGCCGAAGACAACATGCGCGCCGGACTCGTCGTCATTGAAGCCTGGTTCAGGGGCTACTGAGGGAGTCCCGGACTAGGGCGTGTCCAGATAGCCGAACTATCATCATCGGCCGGACTCCAAGACTATGAAGATACAAGATTGAAGACTTTGTCCCGTGTCCAGATGGGACTTTCCTTGGCGTGGAGGGCAAGCTTGGCGATACGGATATGTAGATCTCCTACCATTGTAACCGACTCTGTGTAACCCTAGCCCTCTCCGGTGTCTATATAAACCGGATGGCTTTAGTCCATAGGACGAACAACAATCATACCATAGGCTAGCTTCTAGGGTTTAGCCTCCTTGATCTCGTGGTAGATCTACTCTTGTAACACACATCATCAATATTAATCAAGCAGGACGTAGGGTTTTACCTCCATCAAGAGGGCCCGAACCTGGGTAAAGCATCGTGTCCCTTGTCTCCTGTTACCATCCGCCTAGACGCACAGTTCGGGACCCCCTACTCGAGATCCGCCGGTTTTGACACCGACAGCTACTATAAACACTAGTAAGGTACACATCAATAATCTGTATATCAAATATACCCTTGTTCACTCTGCCATCCTTCTTATCCACCAAATATTCAGGGTATTTCCATTTCCAGTGACCATTTCCTTTGCAGTGTAAGCACTCAGTTTCAGGCTTTGGTTCAGCTTTGGGCTTCTTCGTGGGAGTGACAACTTGCTTGTCATTCTACTTGAAGTTCCCCTTTCTTTCCCTTTGCCCTTTTCTTGAAGCTAGTGATCTTGTCAACCATCAACACTTGATGCTCTTTCTTGATTTCTACCTTCGTCGATTTCAACATCACGAAGAGCTCGGGAATCGTTTTTGTCATCCCTTGCATTATAGTTCATCACGAAGTTCCAGTAACTTGGTGATGGTGACTAGAGAACTCTTCCAATCACTATCTTATCAGGAATATTAACTCCCAGTCGATTCAAGTGATTGTAGTACTCAGACAATCTAAGTACTTGCTCACTAGTTGAGCAATTCTCCTCCATCTTTTAGGCGAAGTATTTGTCAAAGGTCTCATACCTCTTGACATGGACATGAGTCTAAAATACTAATTTCATCTCATGGAACATCTCATATGTTCCATGATGTTTCAAAAACGTTTTTGTAGTCCCGGTTCTAAGCCATAAAGCATGGTGCACAAAACTATCAAGTAGTCTTCATATTGAGCTAGCCAAACGTTCATAACGTTTGTATCTGCTCCTGCAATAGGTTTGTCACCTAGCGGTGCATCAAGGACATAATTTTTCTTTGCAGCAACGAGGATAATCCTCAGATCACGGATCGAATCCGCATCATTGCTACTAACATCTTTCAACACAGTTTTCTCTAGGAACATATATAAAAACATATGAAAGCAACAACGCAAGCTATTGAGCTACAACAAAATTTGCAAAATACTACTAGGACTAAGTTCATGATAAATTAAAGTTCAATTAATCATAATACTAAAGAACTCCCACTTAGATAGACATCCCTCTAATCCTCTAAGTGATTACGTGATCCATATCAACTACACCATGTCCGATCATCACGTGAGATGGAGTAGTTTCAATGGTGAACATCACTATGTTGATCATATCTATTATATGATTCACGTTCGACCTTTCTGTCTCCGTGTTCCAAGGCCATATCTGTATATGCTAGGCTCGTCAAGTTTAACCTGAGTATTTCGCGTGTGCAACTGTTTTGCACCCGTTGTATTTGAACGTAGAGCCTATCACACCCGATCATCACGTGGTGTCTCAGCACGAAGAACTTTCACAACGGTGCATACTCAGGGAGAACACTTGTTGATAATTTAGTGAGAGATCATCTTAAAATGCTACCATAAATCAAAGCAAGATAAGATGCATAAAGGATAAACATCACATGCAATCAATATAAGTGATATGATATGACCATCATCATCTTGTGCTTGTGATCTTCGTCTCCGAAGCACCATCGTGATCACCAACGTCATCGGCATGACACCTTGATCTCCATTGTAGCATCGTTGTCGTTACGCCATCTATTGCTTCTACGACTATCGCTACCGCTTAGTGATAAAGTAAAGCAATTACAGGGCGTTTGCATTTCATACAATAAAGCGACAACCATATGGCTCCTGCCAGTTGCCGATAACTTTGGTATAAAACATGATCATCTCATACAATAAAATATAGCATCACGTCTTGACCATATCACATCACAACATGCCCTGCAAAAACAAGTTAGACGCCCTCTACTTTGTTGTTGCAAGTTTTATGTGGCTGCTACAGGCTGAGCAAGAACCGTTCTTACCTACGCATCAAAACCACAACGATAGTTCGTCAAGTTAGTGCTGTTTTAACCTTCACAAGGACTGGGCGTAGCCACAGTCGGTTCAACTAAAGTTGGAGAAACAGACACCCACTAGTCACCTGTGTGCGAAGCACGGCGGTAAAACTAGTCTCGCGTAAGCGTACGCGTAATGTCGGTGCGGGCCGCTTCATCCAACAATACCGCTGAACCAAAGTATGACATGCTGGTAAGCAATATGACTTGTATCACCCACAACTCACTTGTGTTCTACTCGTGCAAATAACACCAACGCATAAAACCTAGGCTCGGATGCCACTGTTGGGGAACGTAGTAATTTCAAAAAAATTCCTACGCACACGCAAGATCATGGTGATGCATAGCAATGAGAGGGGAGAGTGTTGTCTACATACCCTCGTAGACCGAAAGCGGAAGCGTTAGAACAACACGGTTGATGTAGTCGTAAGTCTTCACGGCCCGACCGATCAAGCACGGAAACTACGGCATCTCCGAGTTCTAGCACACATTCAGCTCGATGACGTCCCTCGAACTCTGATCCAGCCGACTGTCGAGGGAGAGTTCCGTCAGCACGATGGCGTGGTGACGATCTTGATGTTCTACCGACGCAGGGCTTCGCCTAAGCACCGCTACGATATTATCGAGGTGGATTATCATGGAGGGGGGCACCGCACACGGCTAAGAGATCGAAAGGATCAATTGTTGTTGTGTCTAGACGTGCCCCTCTGCCCCCGTATATAAATGAGCCAGGGGGAGGGGGTCGGCTGGCCAGGAGGGGCGCGCCAGGAGGAGTCCTCCTCCCACCGGGAGTAGGACTCCCCCCCTTCCTTGTTGGAGTAGGAGAGAAGGAAAGAGGGGGAGAGGAGGAAGGAAAAGGGGTCTGCACCCCTTGTCCAATTCGGACCAGAGGGGGTCTGCCCTCTCTCCTCTATTCCCTGTGGCCCAATAAGGCCCATATGCTCCCCGGCGAATTCCCGTAACTCTCCGGTACTCCGAAAAATACCCGAATCACTCGGAACCTTTCCGAACTCCGAATATAGTCGTCCAATATATCGATCTTTACGTCTCGACCATTTCGAGACTCCTCGTCATGTCCCCGATCTCATCCGGGACTCCGAACTCCTTCGGTACATCAAAACTCATAAACTCATAATATAACTGTCATCGAAACCTTAAGCATGCGGACCCTGCAGGTTCGAGAACAATGTAGACATGACCGAGACACGTTTCCGGTCAATAACCAATAGCGGAACCTGGATGCTCATATTGGCTCCCACATATTCTACGAAGATCTTTATTGGTCAAACCGTATAACAACATATGTTGTTCCTTTTGTCATCGGTATGTTACTTGCCGAGATTCGATCGTCGGTATCTCAACACCTAGTTCAATCTCATTACCGGCAAGTCTCTTTACTCGTTCCGTAATACATCATCCCGTAACTAACTAATTAGTTGCAATGCTTGCAAGGCTTAAGTGATGTGTATTACCAAGAGGGCCCAGAGATACCTCTCCGACAATCGGAGTGACAAATCCTAATCTCGAAATACGCCAACCCAACATGTACCTTCGGAGATACCTGTAGAGCTCCTTTATAATCACCCAGTTACGTTGTGACGTTTGGTAGCACATAAAGTGTTCCTCTGGTAAACGGGAGTTGCATAATCTCATAGTCACAGGAACATGTATAAGTCATGAAGAAAGCATTAGCAACATACTAAACGATCGTGTGCTAAGCTAACGGAATGGGTCAAGTCAATCACATCATTCTCCTAATGATGTGATCCCGTTAATCAAATGACAACTCTTTGTCCATGGCTAGGAAACATAACCATCTTTGATTAGCGAGCTAGTCAAGTAGAGGCATACTAGTGATACTCAGTTTGTCTATGTATTCACACATGTATCATGTTTCCGGTTAATACAATTCTAGCATGAATAATAAAAATTTATCATGATATAAGGAAATAAATAATAACTTTATTATTGCCTCTAGGGCATATTTCCTTCACAGGGGTTGTTTGGTTTTAGGCCTAGCAATGCCACACTTTATCATACAATGTTGCCAAAGATTGCCACACGTAAGGTTAGGCAAGTTTTACTAACTTAGGTGAGTGTTTGGTTCAAGCCACACCTTAGGCAAGCCACACTAAGGCCCCACATGACATACACAAAAAAATGTGGCAAGATTCCCTTAGGCTTGCCAACTTGCGGCTCTCATTTTGAAGAACTAACTTTGCCTAAGCTTAGTTGTGGCAAAGTTAGTCATGAATTAAGTTCAACCATGGAGTCTTCTAGATTCTACATGTGACAGAATCTGGTGGAATGTATATGATATCCAACGGCCAGTAGTGCTCGGATTTGCCATCTTTGTACCGTCGGATTTGCTTCATCCAATGACCAACTTTCAAAGTTTTTCACACACTATATTGGGGGTATAGATATAGATGTGCCCGCCCGTTGCAATGGATCCAAAGTATATCTATTTAGTGGAGTGCACTCTAAACACATTATCTATTTATTTTTCTCTAACCTTTGGTAGCCATGCAACCAAGCCACATAAGCTTCATGGGTGCCCCCCACATCATATTATTCATACTACGTTGACTGAAAAAAAGATAAATCACCCAAAACAAGATCTTCCCATTTTTTGTTCCTACGATGTTGTGTTGTGCATGTACCTACTAGTTGTATAGTGGTAGTACTGGTTGTATAGTACAAACTTGGTACTAGTAGGAGTAGTACTAGTACGGAATGCTCCTACTCTATCAACGAGCCCCATCTGACACCAAATTTCTTGGCTTCCATGCTACAGCTAGATCTTCCCCTCGTTGCTGTTTTCCAACCCGGCGGCGGGCCGAGTGCAGTTTGCCAATAGTCAGACACGCCTTCCCTAAGCTATGTGTCATGCCGGACGGGCCATGGAGTACTCTTGATTCCCGGGCGTGTGGGGGTGCGACGCGAATGCGGCAGGCCTTTTCCTTTTAGTAGCAATGTGCCCGTGCGTTGCGACGGATCCAAAGTAGTATAATAGTGGTACTTGTTCACAAACTTGGAAGAAATCACTCTTGTTTTGATATACTCCTAATATATTACTCCATCCGTTCCTAAATATTTGTCTTTTTAGAGATTTCAAATGGACTATCACATACGGATTATATAGACATATTTTAAAGTGTACATTCACTCATTTTGCTCCGTATGTAGTCACTTATTGAAATCTCTAGAAAGACAAATATTTAGGAACGGAGGGAGTACTTTTCACTCAAAATATATTTCTCAGGCTGTTTTGATGAGGTGAGGGAGGGATGTGATTGCTTTCAAGATAATAAGGGGTTTTCTGCAAATTGGAGCAAAGAACTGGGCTATTGTTGCAAAAATGCCACAACTTATCTCACAGCCGTTAGATGTAGATCTAATGGTCAGAAACCATGGATGGCAGACACACCACTCCAACTGAGTCTTTATAGGAGTAGGAGTAGAGAAACATGTATAAATTGTAACATTTAGTTCTGCTCCTTGGCACGATCGATAGATAGAACTAACGATTTGAAACGCTAGGGAGGGGCTATTTCCACCAGATAAGCAGGGTACGTAGTAGCTAGGTTGGCGCATCGTCGGTTTGGTCACACGCAGTCCGACATGTTCTAGTGTTTCTAGCAAGATGCCCGCGTGTTGCACGAAGTTGATGGAAAAGGTAAGCACAACTTATAAATTGACGGATGGAGTACTAGTTACAGTGATGCATATAATTAAGCAAAGGGATCTCACATGTCGGTATTGACTGGAACGAGAATGCAATAGCACAATAAGAATTAAGGCCACGATGATGCGATCGCAGTGGGGGTTACAGAAGGCAAGAAGAAAGATGCATCCATAAACATACGACCTC
The DNA here is from genome assembly GCF_018294505.1 of Triticum aestivum. Classification (NCBI taxonomy): domain Eukaryota; kingdom Viridiplantae; phylum Streptophyta; class Magnoliopsida; order Poales; family Poaceae; genus Triticum; species Triticum aestivum. The sequence continues at coordinate 333,670,214 of NC_057801.1, forward strand.
CTCCTCCTCAACTTAGAGCGCCGGGCCACCGACCGGCGGCTAAGGAGCGGCAGCTTTTGTGGTGAGTGTCGGTATCAAAACCGGCGGATCTCGGGTAGGGGGTCCCGGTCTGTGCGTCTAAGGCTAATGGTAACAGGAGGCAAGGGACACGATGTTTTACCCAGGTTCAGGCCCTCTCGATGGAGGTATAACCCTACTTCCTACTTGATTGATCTTGATGATATGAGTATTACAAGAGTTGATCTACCACGAGATCGTAGAGGCTAAACCCTAGAGGCTAGCCTATGATGATTATGATTGTCCCTATACGGATCAAACCCTCCGGTTTATATAGACACCGGAGGGGGCTAGGGTTTACACAGAGTCGGTTACAAAGAAGGAGATCTAATATCCAGATTGCCAAGCTTGTCTTCCACGCAAAGGAGAGTCCCATCCGAACACGGGACGAAGTCTTGAGTCTTGTATCTTCACGGTCCAATAGTCTGGCCAAACTATATAGTCCGGCTGTTCAGATACCCCCTAATCCAGGACTCCCTTAGTAGCCCCTGAACTAGGCTTAATTGACGATGAGTCCGGCATGTAGATTGTCTTCGGCATTGCAAGGCGGGTTCCATCTCCGAATACTCCAAAGTAATTACTGAACACTTAATTCGTGTCCGGATCTGCAAGACATCATCACATGACATCATGGGAAGAACAATATTCCACAAATATAATCTGCTGACTATTGGAAATATGCCCTAGAGGCAATAATAAATTAGGTATTATTATTATATTTCCTTGTTCATGATAATCGTTATATCCATGCTAGAATTGTATTGATAGGAAACTCAGATACATGTGTGGGTACATAGACAACACCATGTCCCTAGTTAGCCTCTAGTTGACTAGCTCGTTGATCAATAGATGGTTACGGTTTCCTGACCATGGACATTGGATGTCGTTGATAACGGGATCACATCATTAGGAGAATGATGTGATGGACAAGACCCAATCCTAAGCCTAGCACAATGATTGTGTAGTTCGTATGCTAGAGCTTTTCTAATGTCAAGTATCATTTCCTTGGACCATGAGATTGTGCAACTCCCGGATACCGTAGGAATGCTTTGGGTGTACCAAACGTCACAACGTAACTGGGTGGCTATAAAGGTGCACTACAGGTATCTCCGAAAGTGTCTGTTGGGTTGGCACGAATCGAGACTGGGATTTGTCACTCCGGTTGACGGAGAGGTATCTCAGGGCTCACTCGATAGGACATCATCATAATGTGCACAATGTGACCAAGGGGTTGATCACGGGATGATGTGTTATGGAACGAGTAAAGAGACATGCCGGTAACGAGATTGAACAAGGTATCGGCATACCGACGATCGAATCTCGGGCAAGTACAATACCGCTAGACAAAGGGAATTGTATACGGGATCGATTGAGTCCTTGACATCGTGGTTCATCCGATGAGATCATCGTGGAACATGTGGGAGCCAACTGGGTATCCAAATCCCGCTGTTGGTTATTGACCGGAGAACGTCTCGGTCATGTCTGCATGGTTCCCGAACCCGTAGGGTCTACACACTTAAGGTTCGATGACGCTAGGGTTATAGGGAATAGATATACGTGGCTACCGAATGTTGTTCGGAGTCCCGGATGAGATCCCGGACGTCACGAGGAGTTCTGGAATGGTCCGGAGGTAAAGATTTATAAATGGGAAGTCCTGTTTTGGTCACCGGAAAAGTTTCGGTTGTTATCGGTAATGTACCGGCGCCACCGGGAGGGTCCCGGTGGTCCACCAAGTGGGGCCACCGGCCCCATAGGGTAGCATGGGCCAAGTGTGGGAGGGGACCAGCACCAGGTGGGCTGGTGCGCCCCCCCCCCCCCCCCCGCCCCCACAAGGGCCCAAGGCCCCTAGGGTTTGGGGAGGGGGCTCCTCCACCTTGCTTGGGGGGCAAGTTTCCCCCTCTCCCCCCTTGGCCGCCACCCTAGATGGGTTTTTGGGGCAGCCGCACCCCTTGGGGTGGGAACCCTAAGGGGGGCGCAGCCTCCTCCCTCTCCCCTATATATACTTGAGGTTTTGGGGCTGCCACACATAAGAGTTTCCACCTCTCCCTGGCGCAGCCCTACCTCTCTTTCTCCTTGTCTCTCGCGGTGCTTGGTGAAGCCCTGCTGGATTGCCACGCTCCTCCATCACCACCATGCCGTTGTGCTGCTGCTGGACGGAGTCTTCCTCAACCTCTCCCTCTCTCCTTGCTGGATCAAGGCATGGGAGACGTCACCGGGCTGCACGTGTGTTGAACGCGGAGGTGTCGTCCATTCGGCAGTACGATCTCCGGTGATTTGGATCACGATGAGTACGACTCCTTCAACCCCGTTCTCTTGAACGCTTCTGCTTAGCGATCTACAAGGGTATGTAGATGCACTCCTCTCTCTCTCTCTCATTGCTAGTTTCTCCATAGATAGATCTTGGTGACTCGTAGGAAAATTTTGAATTTCTGCTACGTTCCCCAATAGTGGTATCAGAGCTAGGCCTATTGCGTAGATTCTTTGCACGAGTAGAACACAAAGTAGTTGTGGGCGTTGATTTTGTTCAATATGCTTACCGTTACTAGTCCAATCTTGATTCGGCGGCATTGTGGGATGAAGCGGCCCGGACCGACCTTACACGTACACTTACGTGAGACAGGTTCCATCGACTCACATGCACTGGTTGCATAAGGTGGCTAGCAGGTGCCAGTCTCTCCCACTTTAGTCGGATCGGATTCGATGAAAAGGGTCCTTATGAAGGGTAAATAGCAATTGACATATCACGTTGTGGTTTTTGCGTAGGTAAGAAACGTTCTTGCTAGAAACCCATAGCAGCCACGTAAAACATGCAAACAACAATTAGAGGACGTCTAACTTTTTTTGCAGGGTATGCTATGTGATGTGATATGTCCAAAAAGAATGTGATGAATTATATGTGATGTATGAGATTAATCATGTTCTTGTAATAGGAATCATGACTTGCATGTCGATGAGGATGACAACCGGCAGGAGCCATAGGAGTTGTCTTTATTTATTGTATGACCTGTGTGTCATTGAACAACGCCATGTAATTACTTTACTTTATTGCTAACCGGTAGCCATAGTAGTAGAAGTAATGAGTTGGCGAGACAACTTCATGGAGACACGATGATGGAGATCATGATGATGGAGATCATGGTGTCATGCCGGTGATGACGATGATCATGGAGCCCCGAAGATGGAGATCAAAAAGGAGCAAAATGATATTGGCCATATCATGTCACTATTTTGATTACATGTGATGTTTATCATGTTTATGCATCTTATTTGCTTAGAACGACGGTAGTAAATAAGATGATCCCTCATTAAAATCTCAAGAAAGTGTTCCCCCTAACTGTGCACCGTTGCGAAAGTTCATTGTTTCGAAGCACCACGTGATGATCGGGTGTGATAGATTCTAATGTTCACATACAACGGGTGTTAGCCAGATTTACACACGCGAAACATTTAGGTTGACTTGACGAGCCTATCATGTACAGACATGGCCTTGGAACACAAGAGACCGAAAGGTCGAGCATGAGTCGTATAGTAGATACGATCAACATGAAGATGTTCGCCGATGATGACTAGTCCGTCTCACGTGATGATTGGACACGGCCTAGTTGACTCGGATCATGTAATCACTTAGATGACTAGAGGGATGTCTATCTGAGTGGGAGTTCATAAGATGAACTTAATTATCCTGAACATAGTCAAAAAGTTTTTCACAACTTATGTCGTTGCATACGCTTTAGTTCTACTATTTAGATATGTTCCTAGAGAAAATATAGTTGAAAGTTGATAGTAGCAATTATGCGGACTGGGTCCGTAAACTGAGGATTGTCCTCATTGCTGCGCAGAAGGCTTATGTCCTTAATGCACCGCTCGATGTGATGAACCTCGAACATCATCTGTGGATGTTGCAAACATTTGACATACACGTTTTGATAACTACGTGATATTTTAGTAATATGAAACGGTTTAGAATTGAGGCACCGAAGACGATTTCGAAACGTCGCGGAACACGTGAGATGTTTCGAGGGCTGAAATTGGGATTTCAGGGTCGTGCCCACGTCAAGAGGTATAAGACCTCTGACGATTTTCGTAGCCTGCAAACTAAGGGAGAAAAGCTCAATCGTTGAGCTTGTGCTCAGATTGTCTGAGTACAATAATCACTTGAATCGAGTGGGAGTTGATCTTCCAGATGAGATAGTGATGTTTCTCCAAAGTCATTGCCACCAAGCTGCTAGAGCTTCATGATGAACTATAACATATCAGGGATAGATATGATGATCCTTGAGATATTCGCGATGTTTGACACCGCGAAAGTAGAAATCAAGAAGGAGCATCAATTGTTGATGGTTGGTAAAACTACTAGTTTCAAGAAGGGTAAGGGCAAGAAGGGATACTTCATGAAACGGCAAAACAATTGCCGCTCTAGTGAAAACCCAAGGTTGAACCCAAACCCGAGACTAAGTGCTTCTGTAATGAGAGGAACGGACACTAAAGCAGAACCACCCTAGATACTTAGTAGATAAGAAGGCAGGCAAGGTCGATGGAAGTATATTGGATATACATTATGTTAATGTGTACTTTACTAGTACTCCTAGTAGCACCAGGGTGTTAGATACCGGTTCGGTTGCTAAGTGTTGGTAACTCGAAATAAAAGGTACAGAATAAACGGAGACTAGCTAAAGGTGAGCTAACGATATGTGTTGGAAGTGTTTCCAAGGTTGATGTGATCAAGCATCGCATGCTCCCTCTACCATCGAGATTGGTGTTAAACCTAAATAATTGTTATTTGGCGTTTGCGTTGAGCATAGACATGATTGGATTATGTCTATCACAATACGGTTATTCATTTAAGGAGAATAATGGTTACTCTGTTTATTTGAATCATACCTTCAATGGTCTTACACCTAAAATGAATGGTTCATTGAATCTCGATCGTAGTGATACACATTTTCATGCCAAAAGATATAAGATAGTAATGATAGGACCACTTACTTGTGGCACTGCCATGTAAGTCATATTGGTATAAAAACGCATGAAGAAGCTCCATGTTGATGGATCTTTGGACTCACTCGTTTTTGAAAAGTTTGAGACATGTGAGCCATGTCTATTGGTGTATACGCATGAAGAAACTCCATGCAGATGGATCGTTTGGACTCACTTGATTTTGAATCACTTGAGAAATGAAAATCATACCACATGGGCAAGATGAATGAAAAGCCTAGTTTTCAGTAAAATGGAACAAGATAGCAACTTGTTGGAAGTAACACATTTTGATGTGTGCAGTCCAATGAGTGTTGAGGCATGCAGTGAATATCGTTATGTTCTTACCTCATGGATGATTTAAGTAGATACTGAGTATATTTACTTGATGAAACACAAGTCTGAATTATTGAATGGTTCAAGTAATTTCATAGTGAAGTTGAAGATCATCGTGACAAGAGGATAAAATGTCTATGATATGATCATAGAGATGAGTATCTGAGTTACGAGCTTTGGCACGCAATTAAGACATTGTGGAAATTGTTTCACAATTAATACCGCCTGGAACACAATAATGTGATGGTGTGTCCGAACATCATATTTGCACCCTATTGGATATAGTGCGTACCATGATGTATCTTATCGAATTACCACTATCGTTCATGGGTGAGGCATTAGAGACAACCGCACTCACTTTAATAGAGCACCACGTAATTCCGTTGAGATGACACCGTTTGAACTATGGTTTGGAGAAACCTAAGTTGTCGTTTCTTAAAAGTTTGGGGCCGCGACGCTTATGTGAAAAAGTTTCAGGTTGATGAGCTCGAACCCAAAGCGGATAAAAATGCATCTTCATAGGACACCCAAAACAGTTGGGTATACCTCCTATCTCAGATCCGGAAGCAAAAGTAATTGTTTCTAGAAACGGGTCCTTTCTCGAGGAAAATTTTCTCTTGAAAGAATTGAGTGGGAGGATGGTGGAGACTTGATGAGGTTATTGAACCATCACTTCAACCAGTGTGTAGCAGGGCAAAGGAAGTTGTTCATGTGGCACCTACACCACTTGAAGTGGAAGCTGATGATAGTGATCATGATGCTTCGGATCAAGTCACTACCGGACCTCGTAGGTCGACAAGGACATGTACTACTTCAGAGTGGTACGCAATCCTGTCTTAGAGGTCATGTTGCTAGACAACAATGAACCTACGAGCTATGGAGAAGCAATGGTGGGCTGGATTCCGACGAATGGCTCGAGGCCATAAAATCCGAGAGAGGATCCATGACTTTGGAAGAAATACTTGATGGTCGTAAGGCCATTGGGTACAGATGGATTTTAAAAGGAAGACAGACAATGATGGTAAGTATCTCCATTAAGAAAGCTCGACTTGTCGTTAAGATGTTTTCCGACAAGTTTAAGGAGTTGACTACGATGAGACTTTGTCACTCGTAGCGATGCTAAGAGTCTGTTGGAATTATATTAGCAATTACTGCATGATTTATGAAATCTTCCAGATAGGATGTCAAAACATTGTTTCCTTGACGATATCCTTGAGGAAAGGTTGTATGTGATACAACCAGAAGGTTTTGTCAATCCTGAAGAACGCTAACAAATATGCAAAGCTCCAGCAATCCTTCTAAGGACTGGAGTAAGCATCTCGGAGTTGGAATGTACACTTTGATGAGATGATCAAAGATTTTGGGTTTATACAAAGTTTATGAGAAACTTGTATTTCCAAAGAAGTGAGTGGGAGCACTATAGAATTTCTGATGAGTATATGTTGTTGACATATTGTTGATCAGAAATGATGTAGAATTTCTAGAAAGCATATAGGGTTATTTGAAAAGTGTTTTTCAATGGAAACCTGGATTAGGCTACTTGAACAATAAGCATCAAGATCTATCAGATAGATCAAAATGCTTAATAATACTTTCAAATGAGCACATACCTTGACATGATCTTGAAGGTGTTCAAGATGGATCAGTCAAAGAAGGAGTTCTTGCCTGAGTTGTAAGGTATGAAGTTAAGAGTTAAAGCTCGACCACGGCAGAAGAGAGAGAAAGGACGAAGGTCGTCCCCTATGCTTCAGACCTAGGCTCTATAGTATGCTATGTTGTGTACCGCACCGGAAGTGTGCCTTGCCATGAGTCAGTCAAGGGGTACAAGAATGATCCAGGAATGGATCATTGGACAGCGGTCAAAATTGTCCTTCGAGTAAATAAAGGACATGTTTCTCGATTATGGAGGTGATAAAGGTGCACTACAGGTATCTCCGAAAGTGTCTGTTGGGTTGGCACGAATCGATACTGGGATTTGTCACTCCGGTTGACGGAGAGGTATCTCTGGGCCCACTCGGTAGGACATCATCATAATGTGCACAATGTGACCAAGGGGTTGATCATGGGATGATGTGTTACGGAACGAGTAAAGAGACTTGTCGGTAACGAGATTGAACAAGGTATCGGCATACCGACGATCGAATCTCGGGCAAGTACAATACCACTAGACAAAGGGAATTGTATACGGGATCGATTGAGTCATTGACATCGTGGTTCATCCGATGAGATCATCATGGAACATGTGGGAGCCAACATGGGTATCCAGATCCCGCTGTTGGTTATTGACCGGAGAACGTCTCGGTAATGTCTGCATGGTTCCCGAACCCGTAGGGTCTACACACTTAAGGTTTGATGACGCTAGGGTTATAGGGAATAGATATACATGGCTACCGAATGTTGTTCGGAGTCCCGGATGAGATCCCGGACGTCACGAGGAGTTCCGGAATGGTCCGAAGGTAAAGATTTATATATGGGAAGTCCTGTTTTGGTCACCGGAAAAGTTTCGGGTGTTATCGGTAATGTACCGGGACCACTGGGATGGTCCCGGGGGTCCACCAAGTGGGGCCACCGGCCCCAGAGGGTAGCATGGGCCAAGTGTGGGAGGGGACCAGCCCCAGGTGGGCTGGTGCGCCCCCCCCACAAGGTCCCAAGGCGCCTAGGGTTTGGGGAGGGGGCTCCTCCACCTTGCTTGGGGGGCAAGTTTCCCCCTCTCCCCCCCCCCTTGGCCGCCACCCTGGATGGGTTTTTGGGGCAGCCGCACCCCTTGGGGTGGGAACCCTAAGGGGGGCGCAGCCCCCTCCCTCTCCCCTATATATACTTGAGGTTTTGGGGCTACCACACATAAGAGTTTCCACCTCTCCCTTGCGCCGCCCTACCTCTCTTTCTCCTTGTCTCTCGCGGTGCTTGGCGAAGCCCTACTGGATTGCCACGCTCCTCCATCACCACCATGTCGTTGTGCTTCTGCTGGACGGAGTCTTCCTCAACCTCTCCCTCTCTCCTTACTAGATCAAGGCATGGGAGACGTCATCGGGCTGCACGTGTGTTGAACGCGGAGGTGCCGTCCGTTCGGCAGTAGGATCTCAAGTGATTTGGATCACGATGAGTACGACTCCTTCAACCCCGTTCTCTTGAACGCTTCCGCTTAGCGATCTACAAGGGTATGTAGATGCACTCCCCTCTATCTTGTTGCTAGTTTCTCCATAGATAGATCTTGGTGACTCGTAGGAAAATTTTGAATTTCTGCTACGTTCCCCAACACTGACATCTTTAGATAACGTGACATGACACCATGGTCGAATCATTATTGAACCGTCTTCCCACAGCCAGCTACCGCACATATTGCGAGGCGGTTTCCTCGGCATGTCTTGTCGAAGCAGAGATCATGTCCCCTTATCACGGGATTCTCATCAATACGGGTACGGGTAACCCAACCGCGCCATCAATCGTGGCGCTTGGGAAATAAGCGATTTTCAATGGGCAAGTGGGGAGGCGCACTGTTTTCTTCGCCTCTATAAAGGGATAAGGATTCCCCATTTTTACCCATGCCTTCTTCCTCCTTCGCTTATCCATTCTTGCCCCCTCGAGCTCCAACGCCCTAGTTCACACCTTCTACGCACAGCCAAACATGTCCGAAGCAGGAGGCAAGTGGGTGGCCTCCACCGTCAAGGAGGAGCATATTACGAAACTCCGGGCGGCCGGATACTTGGCCGCAGACATCGGGCACCGGCTGCCAGACGCAGGGCAGATTATTCCGATTCTGGGACCCCAAGAGAGGGTCGTGTTCCTCGCCCACTTCGTCCGCGGACTGGGATTTCCACTTCATCCCTTTGTCCGCAGGCTCATGTTTTACTATGCGCTGGACTTCCATGATCTAGCCCCAAATTTTGTCCTCAACATCTCGGCGTTTATCGTCGTGTGCGAGGCCTTCCTCCGTATCAATCCCCACTCTGGCTTGTGGCTATGAATCTTCTGCGTGAAGCCGAAGATCGTGAGCGGCCAGCAAGCAGAGTGCGGAGACGCCATGGTGGGCAGGATGCCCAATGTTACCTGGCTTGACGGTTCCTTCGAGGAGACCGTGAAAGGGTGGCAATCGGGGTGGTTCTACATCACTGAGCCGGGCAACACCAACTGGGCAGCGGCCCCCGAGTTCCGATCCGGAATTCCTATGCGGCTCATTTCCTGGGAAAAGAAGTGCCTGGCCTGGGGCGAACCTACAGAGCTGACAGGACTTCAGAACTGCATCAAAAATATGATGGACAAGAAGATCAAGCTTTTCAATGTGGTCCAGGTCATGCTCGTCCGCCGAATCCTTCCGTGCCAAAGACGGGCATTCAACCTATGGGAGTTCGATCCGACCGAACACCAGATGCTTCAAGAGCTTTACGGCACGACGCACAAGGACATGTGGAAGGTGCTATTCAAGGCCTCCGAAATACCTCCTCCCACATCCGAGGACCGCGGACTCCACGTCACACGGCTCCCCCATCCGGTGAGTTTTCTGACCATCACCAGATGTAGATTTCTCAACATACTCATGGGAGGATTTTAAGTCATCGTGTATATTTAATCAGGATTACATGGTGACGGCGGAGTGGATCGACTGTCTGGCTCCACTGCCAGAAGGTCCAAAAATCGCTCTCCTGACAGAGATGCTAGTCCTGGCGGCTTACAAGGTGCCGGAAAAGAAGGCCGAAAAGAAGGCCCCGGGGACCAGGAAGGGTCTCCGGCGTAAGGTCGTACCGGACGCCTCGTCCGAAGATGATGAGGCACACTCCTCCCACAAAGGTGAGGAGGAAAATGAAAGGGCCGCCCCATCTGGGGAGGCCGAAGGGCCTAAGAGGGCGGCCCAGGGGACCAGGAAGGGTCCCCGGTGCAAGGCCGTCATAGGCTCGTCGTCCGAGGACGACGAGGCAGATTCCTCCCGTGGAGGCGGGGGGAAACACAAGGAAATTCTACCTCCCCGCACTGGGGAGGAGAAGAAAAGGAAAGCCGCCCAGCAGGGGGAGGCTAGGATGCCCAAGAAGGGAAAGGCGTCCCTTTCGGATCACTCCACCATGGCTGCCTACAGCGAGGAGGAGTGGCTGCCCAGGGGTAAGCCCCTAGTAAGATCGTAAGTATCCGCACTTTGTTGTACTTTAGTGCAACTTAGCTTCATAGTTTGTTATAACGCCGATCACGTATATGCAGTCCGGCCAGGGCCCATCCCGAGGTATCCTCTTCGGATGGGTCTTTGAGCGATTCGGTGATGAATTCGCTCCCGACGGCCACCTCCCCTCGGCCTGCAGACGACACAGAGGTGTGGTCACAAAGGGTACCAGAGCAGGGGTAGGCGGATCTGGAGACGTCCCAGGGTGAAATTCTAGACGCCGGGCACAAGGGGAGTAAGATCCCCACAGATTGTGCTGACGAGAGCCGCAGCAAGTCGGGCTCCCAGGCGGACACTGTACCGGAACCTCCAAAGGTTCCGGATTCGGGTAGGCAGCCCCTCGCTAAGGAGGGCGAGTCGGCCGTGCCGATGACTTCCGTTGCGCCAGAGGCGTCGGATAATCTGCTGGAAGTGCTTCGCGGTGCTTCCATGGATAAAGAGCACCGTACTCTTATGAGTGCGGTGATTCAGAAGGTTCGGTCCGCTAAAAGCGGATTGACCGAAGCCTGCACCAGCCTCCTGACAGGCTTTGAGGTAAGTAATCAAAAGTGTGTGAAATTATCACCCGATAGACAGTAGCCCCTGATACTCTATTTGGTGTTCGGAAAGAAAAGCCAAACGGAGGGTCAACTCTAATCCGCAGTAGTCTAACAGTAGGTGTCTATGTGAATAAGCAGGCAGTGTTGTTGCTGCTACTGCCCGCGCAGCCGAGGTCACCGGACTCAAACGGGACCTTGAGCAGGCCGAAGAGGAGCTCAGCCTCACAAAGAGGCAGCTCGAAGAGAACAAAGGTAAGTGATACCCCTTTCACATATCATATAGATGAGAAAAAATTGGTGACGCTAACAAAAAGCGTCATGATTTTGTAATAGGGGCCACGACCGAAGTGGCGGCCCTGAAGAAAGCGTTATCCAGGGCGGAAGATAAGGCGGCCGTGGAGCGCATTGAGCATGAAAAGCAGAATGCTAGGGTGGGCGAGGTACAGCAAGAGCTCCAGGAGCTCGGCAAGAAGTTTGAGTCCTTTGAGCGTGACTTCAAGACGAAAGAGTCTGAGGTTGCGAAGGCCCTTTTGAGCATGAAAGACACCAAGGCCGAAGCCCAAAAGGCCCAGCAGGAAATCCAGGTGGCCAAGAAGATAGCGGCGGGTAAGACATTCTTTATGCAAAGCAAGCATGTGGAGGAGACATTTCTTTTACTTACCCGAATTCGGAGCTCTCCAGGGGCATTCGCAGATCTTCCACGTAGCATATCGGATGCCGCGGAGTTCTACCGTGCCGAAGAGGGGAGCTCAACAGAGAAGTTGTTCTGGTCCCAGTATGCTGGAGCCGAACACCCGATGCCTCTGAGTGACCAATTGAAGCAACTGGTTGAACTCCACAGGGCGGCCGAAGTGGCTATGAAAGATTTCATAGTTCGGATGTGGCATGGTGAGCCCCTGCCTGCCAGCTACTTCGGCCTTATAAAGCGGATGGTAAATGCCTGTCCGTGGCTTGAAGTGATCAAGCGATCCGTTTGCATTGAGGGTGCCCGCCGAGCCTTTGCCCGTGCGAAGATGCATTGGGCCAAGCTGGATGCGGAGAAGCTGGTGAAGGATGGACCGCTGGAGGGCAAGGCGCATCGCTATCCCAAGAAATATTATGATGGCGTTATGAAAGGCGCTCGCCTCGTGGCCGATGAATGTAACAAGGACACAATCTTTGATTGAATGTACTCATGCCGTTTTTGTAATATAAAAATGAAGTTGTTTGCACTATATAGCACTTTGTTTATTTAAAATATTACCTTCTGTGCTGCTGTTTATAAAATTCTGAAAGTAGGCCAGTCATCGGCTTTCGCCCCCACGTAACTAGTACTGGGGTGTTCGCGGAAAACCCGAACACTATTTATCCAAATTTTTGGTCCCTGAAGGAGGTGTTTGGCGCAGCGAACAAGGCAATCGGACTATGCGGCTTTATAACTCTCACTTAACCATAGAATTCTACAATTTTAAATTTCGGCAAAGCCCCTAGAATTCAGAAAGCCGAATTGGGGCGCTATATACGCCTAAATTGGACGAGGCCGATTCCTCGCCTAAAGCGGAAAAAATCTTTAAGGATTTTAAGACCTCTCGAACAGCGACCAGCTCTCGCCACATCATGCCAGTCAGTTTTCGGCTTTCTCTACTTAGGTCCTCGTCCGGAAGAACCGGGACACAATCGGAGTAGTTCTCCCTGCGCTACATTAGCCGATATAATGGAACGTAAGGTACAAAAACAAGGGAGCCCGGCAAACCCAACTATTGACTCAAGACATGATTCGGAGCTGATGCATATAATGCTATAAGTTCGGGGTGCCGCACTGTTGAAAGTGTTTGGACTTATCTTGCCGTATTAGGGGGCACCATGAGAAGCCCCTGGCAAACTTATCATACCGAAGTGTACGAACTCCATATTAAATAAACATTTTTAAGAAAAATGTGAACATAGGAATAATAAGCTGACGCTATATATTATCTCCCATTGATAAATAATACGTCCGAGCGTACCTTTACAATTAATGCGTTGAGCAGAAGTAAAGAGGACTATTTGACATGTCCTATCCAAGGGCGGGCCGCATGTAGGTATATAAAATAGGTATAACAATCATTAACAGATACCACCTGGGCATTCCCTTTGTGCACAAAGCCTTTTGCCTCCTTGGCTTTCCCTCCTGTGAGGAGTCCGATGATCCAGATCTCTGAAGAGGCTGCCCGAAAGTAGCGTCATGAAAGATAAAGGCGGTTATTAAAGTATGTTGCGGCTGGACCGCACTGTTGACCGCATCACTATTGCACCACCGCCTATGCCCATGGTATTTTGAGTACGTAATCGTGTACGCGCGGCACGAATGCTGCCTGAATGGGGCTGGGGCGGAGGCCGGACTGCTAGTCGTGCTCTTGGCATGCCTGGCGATCCTGTTGCAAGGTACTCCGGACTCGCTTGACGGTGTTCGGGGTTGTTGTCGCCGGATTGGTGGTTTGCCGGAGAAGGATGCTTTGTACTTCTGCTGTGAGGGCTGCAGTATGCTCTTCTGTACAAAGAGGGCGGTCCGTGTTTCCATTGACTGTTATAACCCCGCGAGGTCTTGGCATCTTGAGCTTGAGGTATGCATAGTGCGGTACCGCATTGAATCGAGTGAACGCGGTTTGTCCAAGCAGTGCATGATAGCCACTACGGAAAGGGACGATATCGAAGATTAACTCCTCGCTTCAAAAGTTATCCGGAGATCCGAAGACCACTTCCAGTGTTATGGAGCCCGTACAACGGGCCTCTACTCCTGGAATTACACCTTCGAAGGTGGTTTTGGTGGGCTTGATCCTTGAAGGGTCGATGCCCATTTTGCGCACTGTGTCCTGATAAAGCAGGTTCAGGCTGCTGCCGCCGTCCATAAGGACTCGCGTGAGGTGGAATCCGTCAATGATTGGGTCTAGGACCAATGCGGCTGAACCGCCATGACGGATGATGGTAGCGTGATCCCTACGATCAAAAGTGATCGGACAGGCTGACCATGGGTTGAGCTTTGGGGCGACTGGCTCCATCGCGTAGACGTCCCGTAGTGCTCGCTTTCGTTCCTGTTTGGGAATGTGGGTGGCGTAGATCATATTGACCATTTTCACCTGGGGAGGAAATTTCTTCTGTCCCCCCGTGTTCGGACGCCGGGGCTCCTCATCATCGTCGTTGTGCAGCCCCTTGTCCTTGTTCTCTGCATTTATTTTACCGGCCTGTTTGAACACCCAGCAGTCTCTATTAGTATGGTTTGCAGGCTTATCCTGTGTGCCGTGAATTTGGCATGAGCGATCAAGTATGCGGTCCAGACTGGAAGGTCCCTGATTGTTTCTTTTGAACGGCCTTTTCCGCTGACCGGATTTTGAGCCACTGAATCCGGCATTGACTGTCGTGTCTTCAGTGTTGTCTCCATTGTTCCGTCGCTTATGTCTGTTGCACCGTGGCTTGCCGTTATTATCGCGGACATCTGAAGTGCCGGAATTTATTAGCGTGGTGCTACTGCGAGCCAACCCGCTATCCTCGCCCGCGCAAAAGTGGGTCATGAGTGTCGTGAGGGCCGCCATGGACTTTGGTTTTTCCTGGCCGAGGTATCGGGTGAGCCACTCGTCGCGGATATTATGTTTAAAGGCCGCCAGGGCTTCGGCGTCCGGACAATCGACAATTTGGTTCTTTTTAGTTAGGAACCGAGTCCAGAATTTCCTGGCTGACTCTCCGGGCTGTTGGGTAATGTGACTCAAGTCATCAGCATCCGGTGGTCGCACGTATGTGCCCTACAAGTTGTCGAGGAACGCGTCCTCCAGGTTTTCCCAACTGCCGATGGAATTTGCCGGTAGGCTATTTAGCCAGTGACGGGCCGGTCCTTTGAGTTTAAGGGGAAGATACTTGATGGCGTGTAGATCGTCACCGTGGGCCATGTGAATGTGGAGAAGGAAATCTTCGATCCATATTGCGGGGTCCGTTATGCCATCGTATGATTCGATGTTTACGAGTTTAAACGCTTCTGGGAATTCGTGATCCATCACTTTGTTAGTGAAGCAGAGGGGGTGTGCGGCGCCTCTATGCCGGGCTATGTGGCTACGCAGTTCGAATGAGTCTAGTTGGCTATGTTCGGCCCGGCCGGACTTATGGATAGTGTATCCGGCGTGACGATCATCGTCACGTGTTGTGGCACACCCCCGCGATCTGTAGATCGATCTTGGCTGTCCTGCCTTTTTTCCAGTATGTCTCGCAGGTCCTGCCTATTGCCCCGGGCTATAGTGTATTGGCGTGGGGGTGCGGGCTGGTATTCAGGCTGATACGTGATACGTCTCCAACGTATCTATAATTTCTGATTGCTCCATGCTACTTTATCTACTGTTTTGGACTATATTGGGCTTTATTTTCCACTTTTATATTATTTTTGGGACTAACCTATTAACCGGAGGCCCAGCCCAGAATTGTTGTTTTTTGCCTTTTTCAGTGTTTCGAAGAAACAGAATATCAAATGGAGTCCAAACAGAATGAAACCTTCGGGAACGTGATTTTCTCATCAGATAAGATCCAGGAGACTTGGACCCTCCGTCAAGAAAACCACGAGGCGGTCACGAGGGTGGAGGGCGCACCCACCCCCCCCCCACCCACCCCCGGGCGTGCCCCCTACCTCGTGGGCCCCTCAAAGCTCCACTGACGTACTCCTTCCTCCTATATATACCTACGTATCCCCAAACGATCAGAACAGGAGGCAAAAACCTAATTCCACCGCCGCAACCTTCTGTATCCACGAGATCCCATCTTGGGGCCTGTTCCGAAGCTTCGCCGGAGGGGGCATCCACCATAGAGGGCTTCTACATCAACACCATAGCCCCTCCGATGAAGTGTGAGTAGTTTACTTCAGACCTTCGGGTCCATATCTAGTAGCTAGATGGCTTCTTCTCTCTCTTTGGATCTCAATACAAAGTTCTCCCCATCTCTTGTGGAGATCTATTCGATGTAATCTTCTTTTTGCGGTTTGTTTGTTGAGACCAATGAATTGTGGGTTTATGATTCGGTATTATCTATGGAAAATATGTGATTCTTCTCTGAATTCTTTTATGTATGATTGAGTTATCTTTGCAAATCTCTTTGAATTATCCTTTTTGGTTTGGCCAACTAGATTGGTAGTTCTTGCAATGGGAGAAGTGCTTAGCTTTGGGTTCAATCTTGCGGTGTCCTTACCCAGTGACAGAAAGGGTTGCAAGGCACGTATTGTATTGTTGCCATCGAGGATAACAAGATGGGTTTTTATCATATTGCATGAATTTATCCCTCTACATCATGTCATCTTGCTTAAGGCGTTACTCTATTTTTACTTAATACTCTAGATGCATGCTGGATAACGGTCGATGAGTGGAGTAATAGTAGTAGATGCAGAATCGTTTCGATCTACTTGTTTTGGACGTGATGCCTATATACATGATCATTGCCTAGATATACTCATAACTATGCTCAGTTCTGTAAATTGCTCAACAGTAATTTGTTCACCCACCGTAGAATACTTATGCTCTTGAGAGAAGCCACTAGTGAAACCTATGGCCCCCGGGTCTATTCTCATCATATCAATCTGTATCACTTTATTTACTTGCTTTGTTTTTACTTTGCCTTTTACTTTTTACTTTGCATCTATCTATCAAAAATACCAAAAATATTATTTTGCATCTCTATCAGATCTCACTATCGTAAGTGACCGTGAAGGGATTGACAACCCCTAATCGCGTTGGTTGCGAGTTGCTATCGTTTTGTGTAGGTACGAGGGACTTGTGCGTGGTCTCCTACTGGATTGATACCTTGTTCTCAAAAACTGAGGGAAATACTTACGCTACTTTGCTGCATCATCCTCTCCTCTTCGGGGAAAACCAACGCAGTGCTCAAGAGATAGCAAGAAGAATTTCTGGCGCCGTTGCCGGGGAGGCTCATGCAAGCAAGTCAACCATACCAAGTACCCATCACAATCCCTATCTCTTGCATTACATTATTTGCCATTTGCCTCTCGTTTTCCTCTCCCCCACTTCACCCTTGCCGTTTTATTCGCCCTCTCTTTCCCAATCTCCTCCTCTCTTTCCCGTTTGCCTTTTTCCCGTTGTCTTTCTATTTGCTCGCATGCTAGTTTACTTATTTGTTGTGATGGCTCTACCTAGATTTGGTGACCTTCACCTTAAAAGGCTAGAGGAGATCGAAAGCAATGTCAGGAAGTTTATGGTTTTGCAATTTGAGCACAATAATTTCTTTAGAAACGATGAACAAAAAAGTTTTATGAGCTTTATGAATAAAGAACTAGATGACACGGCTAAAGAATTTGATGGTATAAGGGCCCAAATTGCTCGTCTCGAAAAGATGACCGCTGAAATCTCGGATATGCAAGCTACCTTTGTCAATAAGATGGCCGCTAAACCGAGTCCCTATGAAAATCAAGATGAAGATCTAAAAGTTATTGATATGTCCCCTATTAAATCTTTGTTTTGCAATATGAATCTTGATGAAACAGAATATGATCTTCCTTTACCTAGAAGGCGTTCTAAGAATTCGGAGTTTCTAGATCTTGATGATGAAATTGATGAAAATGGGTTTGAAATAAATAAAAACGTAGAAGTTGCTAAACCCACTATTTTTGATCTCAAGGAATTTAATTATGAAAATTGCTCTTTGATTGGTTGTATTTCCTTGTTGCAATCCGTGCGAGATTCTCCTGATGCTTATAGTCAAAATAAGGCCTTTACCGAACATATTGTTGATGCCTTGATGCAATCTTATGAAGAAAAACTTGAGTTGAAAGTTTATATTCCTAGAAAACTCTATGATGAGTGGGAACCTACTATTAAAATTAAAATTAAAGATTATGAGTTTCATGCTTTGTGTGATTTGGGTGCTAGTGTCTCTACTATTCCCAAAGCTTTATGTGATTTGCTAGATTTTCGTGATTTTGATGATTGCTCTCTAAACTTGCATCTTGCAGATTCCACTATTAAAAAACCTATGGGAAGAATTAATGATGTTCTTATTGTTGCAAATAGGAATTATGTGCCCGTAGATTTTATCGTTCTTGATATAGATTGCAATCCTTCATGTCCTATTATTCTTGGTAGACCTTTCCTTAGAACGATTGGTGCAATTATTGATATGAAGGAAGGGAATATTAGATTCCAATTTCCCTTAAAGAAGGGTATGGGACACTTCCCTAGAAAGAAAATAAAATTACCATATGAATCTATCATGAGAGCCACTTATGGATTGCCTACCAAAGATGGCAATACCTAGATCTATCATTGCTTTTATGCCTAGCTAGGGGCGTTAAACGATAGCGCTTGTTGGGAGGCAACCCAATTTTATTTTGTGTTTTTTGTTTTTTCTTCTGTTTAGGAATAAATAATCCATATACCTTCTGTTTGGATGTGGTTTTATGTTTTAATTAGTGTTTGTGCCAAGTAGAACCTATAGGATAACCTACGATGATAGTTGATTTGATTCTGCTGAAAAACAGAAACTTTGCACGCACGAATATAGTTATGTTAAATAACAGAAATGTGCTTTTGCGTTGATTATTTTTGCTGCTGTTCAATAAACAAATTGTCCAGGACTTCCTATTTTGTTAGAATGTTTAGAGTTCCAGAAGTTTGCGTTAGTTACAGATTGCTACAGACTGTTCTGTTTTTGACAGATTCTGTTTTACGTGTGTTGTTTGCTTATTTTGATGAATCTATAGCTAGTAAAATAGTTTATAATACATAGAGAAGTTGGAATACAGTAGGTTTAACACCAATATAAATCAAGAATGAGTTCATTACAGTACCTTGAAGTAGTATTTTGTTTTCTTTCTCTAACGGAGCTCATGAGATTTCTGTTGAGTTTTGTGTTGTGAAGTTTTCAAGTTTTGGGTGAATTCTTTTGATGGATTATGGAACAAGGAGTGGCAAGAGCCTAAGCTTGGGGATGCCCATGGCACCCCCAAGATAATACAAGGACACCAAAAAGTCAAAGCTTGGGGATTCCCCCGAAGGCATCCCCTCTTTCATCCACTTCCATCGGTAATTTACTTGGAGATATATTTTTATTCACCACATGATATGTGTTTTGCTTGGAGCGTCTTGTATTATTTGTGTCTTTTCTTGTTAGTCTACCACAACATGTACACACCTTTTGAGAGAGCCATACATGATTTGGAATTTGTTAGAATACTCTATGTGCTTCACTTATATCTTTTGAGCTTGATAGTTTTGCTCATAGTGCTTCACTTATATCTTTTGAACGTGATAATTTTTGCTCTAGTGATTCACTTATATATTTTAGAGCATGGTGGTGGCTTTGTTTTAAAGAAACTATTGATCTCTCATGCTTCACTTAGATTATTTTGAGAGTCGTTAATAGCATGGTAATTTGCTTAATGTCAATATACTTGGTGTTCAAGATATGTGAACCTTTCTTTTGAGTGCGTTGAATACCAAGATAAGTTTGATGCTTGATAATTGTTTTGAGATATGGAGGTGATAATATCAAAGTCATGCTAGTTGGGTGATTATGAATTTGAGAAATACTTGTGTTGAAGTTTGCAAGTCCCGTAGCATGCACGTATGGTTAAAGTTGTGTAACAAATTTGAAACATGAAGTGTACCTGGCTGGTGCATCCTTATGAGTGGCGGTCGGGGACGAGCGATGGTCTTTTCCTACCAATCTATCCCCCTAGGAGCATGCGCGTAGTACTTGATTTTTGATGACTTCTAAATTTTTGCAATAAGTATATGAGTTCTTTTCACTAATGTTGAGTCCATGGATTATACGCACACTCACCTTTCCGCCCTTGCTAGCCTCTTCGGTACCGTGCATTGCCCTTTCTCACTTTTAGAGTTGGTGCAAACTTCGCCAGTGCATCCAAACCCCGTGATACGATACGCTCTATCACACATAAACCTCCTTATATCTTCCTCAAAACAGCCACCATACCTACCTATCATGGCATTTCCATAGCCATTCCGAGATATATTGCCATGCAACTTCCACCACCATCATCATGACATACATTACTTTTGTCATATTGCCATTGCATGATCATGTAGTTGACATCGTATTTGTGGCAAAGCCACCATGCATTATTTTCCATACATGTCACTCTTGATTCATTGCACCATCCCGGTACACCGGCGGAGGCATTCATATAGAGTAATATCTTGTTCTAAGTTTCGAGTCATAATCCTTATGTTGTAATCAATAGAAGTGTGATGATCATCATTATTAGAGCATTGCCCAAATAAAAAAAGAGAGAAAGGCCAAATTAATAATAAAAAAAGGCCCGAAAAAAAGAAAAGAAAAGAAAAGGGCAATGCTACTATCTCTTTTTCCACACTTGTGCTTCAAAGTAGCACCTTGTTCTTCATGAGTCTCATATATTGTGCTTCAAAGTAGCACCTTGTTCCTCACGTAGTGAGTCTCATAAGTTGTCTTTTTTATACTAGTGGGAATTTTTCATTATAGAACTTGGCTTGTATATTCCTACGATGGGCTTCCTCAAATGCCCTAGGTCTTCATGAGCAAGCAAGTTGGATGCACACCCACTAGTTTTCTTTGTTGAGCATTCATAGCTCTAGTAAATCCGTTGCATGGCAATCCCTACTCTCATGTTGACATCAATTGATGGGCATCTCCATAGCCCGTTGATTAGCCTCGTTAACATGAGACTTTCTCCTTTTTTTGTCTTCTCCACACAATCCCCATCATCATATTCTATTCCACCCATAGTGCTATATCCATGGCTCACGCTCATGTATTGTGTGAAGGTTGAAAAAGTTTGAGATTATTTAAGTATGAAACAATTGCTTGGCTTGTCATCGGGGGTATAGAAGTTGGGAACATCTTTGTGTGACAAAAATGAAGCATAGCCTAACTATATGATTTTGTAGGGATGAACTTTCTTTTGCCATGTTATTTTGAGAAGACATGATTACTTTGATTAGTATGCTTGAAGTACTATTTTTTTGTGTGAATATGAACTTTTGTCTTGAATCTTTCGGATCTGAATACTCATATCACAATTAAGAAGATTTACATTGAAATTATGCCAAAGTATCACTCCGCATCAAAAATTCTTTTTTATCATTTACCTACTCGAGGACGAGCAGGAATTAAGCTTGGGGATGCCTGATACGTCTCCAACGTATCTACAGTTTTTGATTGCTCCATGCTACTTTATCTACTGTTTTGGACTATATTGGGCTTTATTTTGCACTTTTATATTATTTTTGGGACTAACCTATTAACCGGAGGCCCAGCCCAGATTTGTTGTTTTTTGCCTTTTTCAGTGTTCCGAAGAAACAGAATATCAAACGGAGTCCAAACGGAATGAAACCTTCGGGAACGTGATTTTCTCATTAGATAAGATCCAGGAGACTTGGACCCTCCGTCAAGAAAGCCACGAGGCGGTCACGAGGGTGGAGGGCTCCCCCCCTGGGCGCGCCCCCCTACCTCCTGGGCCCCTCGAAGCTCCACCGACGTACTCCTTCCTCCTATATATACCTACGTATCCCCAAACGATCAGAACAGGAGCCAAAAACCTAATTCCACCGCCGCAACCTTCTGTATCCATGAGATCCCATCTTGGGGCCTGTTTCGGAGCTCCGCCGGAGGGGGCATCCACCACGAAGGGCTTCTACATCAACACCATAGCCCCTCCGATGAAGTGTGAGTAGTTTACTTCAGACCTTTGGGTCCATAGCTAGTAGCTAGATGGCTTCTTCTCTCTCTTTGGATCTCAATACAAAGTTCTCCCCCTCTCTTGTGGAGATCTATTCAATGTAATCTTATTTTTGCGGTGTGTTTGTTGAGACCGATGAATTTTGGGTTTATGATCCAGTATTATCTATGGAAAATATTTGATTCTTCTCTGAATTCGTTTATGTATGATTGAGTTATCTTTGCAAGTCTCTTCGAATTATCCTTTTTGGTTTGGCCAACTAGATTGGTAGTTCTTGCAATGGGAGAAGTGCTTAGCTTTGGGTTCAATCTTGCGGTGTCCTTACCCAGTGACAGAAAGGGTTGCAAGGCACGTATTGTATTGTTGCCATCGAGGATAACAAGATGGGGTTTTTATCATATTGCATGAATTTATCCCTCTACATCATGTCATCTTGCTTAAGGCGTTATTCTGTTTTTACTTAATACTCTAGATGCATGCTGGATAGCGGTCAATGAGTGGAGTAATAGTAGTAGATGCAGAATCATTTCGATCTACTTGTTTTGGACGTGATACCTATATACATGATCATTGCCTAGATATACTCATAACTATGCTCAATTCTGTCAATTGCTCAACAGTAATTTGTTCACCCACCGTAGAATACTTATGCTCTTGAGAGAAGCCACTAGTGAAAACTATGGCCCCCGGGTCTATTCTCATCATATCAATCTCTATCACTTTATTTACTTGCTTTGTTTTTACTTTGCCTTTTACTTTTTACTTTGCATCTATCTATCAAAAATACCAAAAATATTATTTATCATCTCTATCAGATCTCACTATCGTAAGTGACCGTGAAGGGATTGACAACCCCTAACCGCGTTGGTTGTGAGTTGCTATTGTTTTGTGTAGGTACGAGGGACTTGTGCGTGGTCTCCTACTGGATTGATACCTTGGTTCTCAAAAACTAAGGGAAATACTTACGCTACTTTGCTGCATCATCCTCTCCTCTTCGGGGAAAACCAATGCAGTGCTCAAGAGGTAGCAATACGCCGTTTTATCCCCGCCACGAGGTGGCCGGTCAGCCTTGTCCTGTGCTGTTAGTATGGGCTCCTCCTCGAGTTGAGGTAGCCACTTGTGCTTTGAATAACCTTTGGTGTGGCGCTCGAGTCCATATTCCTCGGCTGCCAGGACTTCAGTCCATCTATCTCTGAGCAGATCCTGATCAGCTTGGAGCTGCTGCTGCTTCTTTTTCAGGCTCCTCGCAGTGGCCATTAGCCAGAGCTTGAAGCGCTCCTGCTCTACAGGGTCCTCAGGCACGCAGAATTCGTCGTCGCCGAGGCTAATCTCGTCTTCGGAGGGGGGAATGTAATTGTCCTCCTCCGGGTATTCATCCGTCGCCTGTTCGTCTGGGCTGATCTGCCCGTCTTCCTGTTCGGCCTGCTCGAAGGCAGGCTGATCGGGGTTGTATTCATCTTCGGTACCATCCGGATTGTTTTCATCTCCTGTGCCGGTATTGTTGTGGCGGGGCTTAGAGCGGCGCCGATGACGCCCATGCTTTGCTTTCTTCCTTGAGGGGTTATCCTCCATTGCCTCATCACCATTGGTTTCTTTCGGAGTGTCCACCATATATATATCATACAAGGAGGTGGCTGTCGAGCGCCCCATGGGCGGTGGTTCCTGTTCTTCTATTACATCGTCGTCCACACTGTCGATGTCTTCAGAGTCAAAGTCAAGCACGTCGGTCAAATCATCGATCGTGGCAATGAAGTGGGTGGTGGATGGGCAACGAATTCCCTCGTCACCTGCTTCCCACTCAAGCCGGACATAGTTCGGCCAAGAGTCTCCTGACAAAGAGAGAGACTTTAACGAGTTTAGCATGTCGCCAAAGGGCGAGTGCTGGAAGATATCCGCGGCGGTGAACTCCATTATCGGAGCCCAACCAGTTTCGGCGGGCTCGGGGGTGCGCGGACTGGAATCTACAGCCGGACACGAGTCCGGGGGTCCGGAGTCACAGGCTTCCATGGGGGTGGAGTCTGCACTTGGCTCTATGGCTGATGAGTGTGCGGCCTCCGAGGCGGGGTCCATCCACCCGTCCTCGGACGACGCGATCTGCCCTGGATTTAGGCCCGGAGCTCCTGCTAGTGTGATATCCCGAGTATTGTCTGACAGCAGGTCTAAGCCGTGCTCGTTGTGACTGTTCGGCGCTCCTAGTGTAGGCCCGAATCTGTCGAAGATCAAGTCTCCACGGATATCGGTCGTGTAGTTCAAGTTTCCGAACCTGACCTGATGGCCAGGGGCGTAGCTGTCGATCTGCTCCAGATGGCCAAGTGAATTGGCCCGCAGTGCGAAGCCGCCGAACACGAAGATCTATCCGGGGAGAAAAGTCTCACCCTGGGCCACATTGCTGTTGATGATTGAAGGAGCCATCGAGCGTTGCAGCGACGACACAGAGGAACTCTTAGTGAAAGCACCAATGTCGGTGTCAAAACCGGCGGATCTCGGGTAGGGGGTCTCGATCTGTGCGTCTAAGGCTAATGGTAACAGGAGGCAAGGGACACGATGTTTTACCCAGGTTCGGGCCCTCTTGATGGAGGTAAAATCCTACTTCCTGCTTGATTGATCTTGATGATATGAGTATTACAAGAGTTGATCTACCACGAGATCGTAGAGGCTAAACCCTAGAAGCTAGCCTATGATGATTATGATTGTCCCTATACGGATCAAACCCTCCGGTTTATATAAACACCGGAGGGGGCTAGGCTTTACACAGAGTCGGTTACAAAGAAGGAGATCTAATATCCGGATTGCCAAGCT
Organism: Triticum aestivum; assembly: GCF_018294505.1. NCBI lineage: Eukaryota > Viridiplantae > Streptophyta > Magnoliopsida > Poales > Poaceae > Triticum > Triticum aestivum. Next base: position 333,694,743 of record NC_057801.1, read on the forward strand.
TGTCTTCCACGCAAAGGAGAGTCCCATCCGGACACGGGACGAAGTCTTGAGTCTTGTATCTTCACGGTCTAACAGTCCGGCCAAAGTATATAGTCCGGCTGTCCGGATACCCCCTAATCCAGGACTCCCTCAGCGAGGTCGAGGTGCTTCTCAGCAAAGGTATCCAAGGCTTCCAGCCAGTTGAGGAAGGCCAACGTCGTAGCGTCCTCACTGGCCTTGTAGATACCTATCTACACGATTTGCTCGTACGCGTGGATGTGTAGGTCGATGAATTCTTGCAGGGCGAGGCGCCTCGCGGTGAGCGCAACCTCCAGGTGGACATTCTTCGTGGCGTCGGCGGGCAGTCGCAGGGCCACCAGTGCTTGAAAGAGGTTCCAGCCATGGAGGCCGATTAGGGTGGCAGGAAATGAGGAGCCTGGGCGTGCGGGCTGGAGGAGTACGGAGATGTCGTCCGTGAGCTTCTTGAGGACGTTGAACTTGTTGCTGGTGGCAATGATCATCTGGTCCAACTAAGAGTCGTAGTTGGCATCGACGGCAGCCATCCACCAGCCGATCTCCAACACCGTCTGGAGACGATCGTCAGCGCCATGCCGCAGGCCGGTGTCATGGACCATCTAGCACAGCCGCTGGCCGCTCACGTGCATCGCCGCCATGGGTCTGGAGTGAGCTCTTTTGCGCTCAGTGTAGGTGCTTAGGCAAATGCTTAGGTGCGTACGATGTGGTAGATGCATTGGAATGGAGGGGCGCATTTATATGAGGGCAAACTGCGTTGCATTCACATCGTGCAGCCTCTTTTCCCGGTCCTCCTCTCATTACTTCCCTCATGCATTAATTGAAGGAGGATGCATTGGTCGTTCAACATTTCAGGAACCGCTACTCTCTCCCTCGTTTGCATTAAAGCCGTATCGGGAACTGCACCACCCACTGTCAAATCGAATACTCCCTCCATCTAGGTGAGTAAGTCATCTTACGAAAACCAAATAGTCCCAAAACACATAGGCGCGGTGCATTAACTCTCACGTTGTTTCTTATTTTTTGACATAAATAGAGGAATCAACCAATAAGAGATGTGGGGCTTGTATGCTTTTAATGACTTGAGACTATCAAACATGACATGCAGTGGTCCTCTCCACCTTGGTCACGGTGCACAATCTAAGATGAATTCCACTATGTAGGCCAAAAGCGGTGCCAAATCCACTTATGGTTTATTTGGCACCGATGCCCTCCATTGCCCAGCCGGTGCCATAAAAAATTCAGGGAACCGGAGCAAGTAGTTGCTCCGATGCCCACCCGATGCCAAATGTAGAAAGCAATAAACAATTGGCTCGTGGCCCACTGCAAAGAGCTAACCAAGCTAAGGAAACTCATGTGAATAGAGCATATGGGTCCCATTTTTTGTCAGGACAGGAATGCAACATTGTGAGACCGGTGCCAAGTAAAATCTTCAGGGCATCGCTGCCCAGCCGGTAGTATTTTAATGCATTGGGCATCAACTACATAGTGGAAGGCCACCTAGACGGAAGAAGTATATTGTACTATTTAAAAGTCAAGGGCGGGGCTTTTTCCGCGCGGTAGGCGGGGTAGTTCCGCCTAGTCGGTTTGATAGAGACGCGAGAAGATGAGGGAGTAGGCTGCTGCAAACGTAGGGTTGTGTGATTAGACAGCGAGTTACTGCTGGCCAGGTGGGGCCCCGTGATTTGACTTGCCATTATCATTTTAACTGCGGTGCTACGACCGGCGTGAGTCTCCCGATTCCTGACCACCTCCATACAGGTGCCTCTCCCAATGCTCCACCATGTAGAGGCTGGCTCTTGCATGAGAGCCCACTTCTCCACTTTTTCCTTGCCTCTCTTTCCTCCACATATGCAAAAATGCCATGTAAAGCGGGCTTATAGCCCACTATTGTACTTACTTGCTCCTACAGGTGCTAAGCTTGCCACATAGGTGTAAAGTCTGATGTGGCAAGTTAATTAAGAAGAGAGAGACTAGTTTGGCGACCCAAGGAAGAAACGGTGCTAAGCGCATGTACCTAGGTGAAAAGACAATTTTGAGTCTATAGCTAATTAAATGAAGCAAACTTAGCAACCAAAAACTAATAAGCACCTATGCATTGGGGACTTGATTGCCATTTAATGCCCTTAGCACCTCATCTAAGCAACATTTCATTGGAAGAGGTCACTCCTTGGCAAATGCAATAAATACTACTACAAAGAAAGAGATTGAGAGAAGTAAAAAATACACTTATAGCCAACCTTATAGCTAACCTTGTTGTAGTATGAGTGACTAAGTGTTGACTATGTATGACATGCCAACATCAGATAGCCTAACGCACCGTGTTAAATCTCCAAGGGCGCGAGTGACGCGACGGTTGTGGTAGGCGCGACCATGATACGGGCTGCTGGCAGCCCTTGGATCTGAGATCGAACGTTCGCATGCTAAGTTGCTGAAAATTTGCAGAATAACCCTCCAGGATAGGATATTCACCCATAGGTCTAGAATCACGCCATGCAACCATTCGATCTCAGATCCAAGGGCTCTTGGGAGCCCGTATCAGGGGAGAATGGAAAGACTCTACCCTGCCATTCGCACGCTGGCAGTTCGCTCCTACTCGTCCCCGCACGTCCTTTGATATTACGGCAGTTTGCTCCTAGTCGTCATGTCCTTTCACATTACGGCAGTTCCACTAATCCTAACCCTCCTCCCAAATCCATGGCGTCCCGAATCTCCATGATCGGCAGTGAGTACAAGGTTAGAACCATCACCGGTGATGAGTTTGACGTCATCTACACCCGTTCTTCCACAACGGTGAAAGGATACCTTGCTCGCTTCAGACGCATGTTCGAAAACTCAGATGATGAGTGGGTCGCTGGGCTAGATGTTGGGTACACCACAGTCCTGGGACGAGAGAAGGATCTAAAGGAGGAAGAGAGGAAGAAGCCCGCCATGATCCAGGTTTGCATGCATGACTTATGCTTGGTCTACCACATATGCCAATGCCAAGATAAGCCGGCTCCCCCTTTGTGTCTAGCCCTAGATATTGTTTCTTGTTACTTGTCCCTCTTTGGGGTGCCCTGCCCCTCCTTATATAAGTTAGAAGGGGTGGGTTACATGTGGAGTCCAAATAGGATTAGGACTAGCCTATCTTCTACTACAAGCCGGATACAAGTCCGGGTCTTGATTCCTGGTAAGGAAGATATTCCTCACGCCTTTCCTCTTAAGCCGGCCTACCATAACGTAAGCCGGCCTTCTGGGCCTTGAGCCTCCTAGGCCCATGGGTCTTGTCGCTCCTCTGATCCGCTTGCCAGGTCACCCATAAGTCTACAGGATCGGGCGGGTCACTTAGTGTGTCGTCCAGCCAGGGCGGGTCATTAGTGAGTCGCCAAGTCCGGCCGGGTTATACTTCCGGCCGGGTTACACCGCGGGGTATATCCCCGACACATGGTATAAGAACATGTCATCCATCATGAAAGAATAGTTATTGTGTATGACACGATGGGGATGCAAATTTAGCATAGAAGTATATGGCACATCAATAGCATGTTTATTCATGGGAAGCATATTGTGCACAAAATTATTGGGATCATGCAATGGATAGGATGAATCAAAATCTCCTAATATGGGTGAGGAAACTATGGGGGTCTCCTCATGAGCAGTAGCGGAAACATCATATGGAGAAAATGGAGAACATCCAAAACAATGCATATCCGAAGCTAGGTGGTCATGGCATGGCAAATGAGATAAATGATGCAAAGGGAGCATGTCAATATCATCACAAGAAAAACAAATGCCAATAACCATGGGCTTGTCATCTATGCTATATGTGCAAATTGGGTTTATGTTGATGGCATATGCATAGTCACTATGAAGAGATTGCAAATATGACATATGGTTGATCTCATGCATAGCATATGACAAGTCAAGCGGATTATCAAACATGATGTGACCAAGAGAATTATCACAAGAAATCCTATGTAACATGGCATCACAACTACTAGACTCCGCATGGCAATCATCAAACTCATCATAAATAGGTAAATCATCGCATGGGGAAATCATACTAGCATGAAGCATGGTAATAGGTGGGTCAACATCATGCAATCAATCAATGTCTAGAATGTCCACTAGTGGGACAAGAGCATCACTGTCACCTATGTTACCGATGTCATTCCACTCATGTTGTGTAGGTGAAGTGGCAAAGACCAAATGGTGGTCATCATCTTCATCTTGATGGAACCATGTGGGGTGCATCATATTCCACCATGGCCATCATCTTGTCCATAGGAAGGACGAAGTCATCGAGGATCGGCACGTCATCATAAATGGGACCTAACACCAAATGAGAAGACATAATACAGGTAGAGGTTAAGTTGTTAGAAATCGAAATGGCCTCACATGCCGTATCAACTACCTCACTCTCTCTATGTGGTGGTGGCTCACTCACTCCCTCAAGGTAGGTGCACTCAATGTCACATATGGTGGAGTCACTCAAATCACTCAAGTGGTGGTGGTGGTGGCTCTCCTCACATGGGAATTGTGGCAACTCATCATATATGGGGCTAGTGGTGAAATCACTCTCACTCTCAATATGGTGGCACAAGTCACTCAAGTCATCATACGTCGTCGTGGTCGAAGGGAAAATCCCATGCTCAACCATCTCATCGTCGTTGTCGTGGATGAAGGCCGAAGATGGCACATCATCGCTCTCGTCATGGATGAAGGCCGAAGATGGCACAACATCCAAAGGCGAAGATGCCTTGAGAACACTTGGCGAAGATGCCGAAGTGGTGGTAGTAGTCATAGCTCCATCTTGGTGGTGCTTGTCCCGCGGTCTTCTCTTGTGCTCATGATGTCTGGCCATAGCTTGATGTAAAGCTTTTTGGGACTTGTAGGTGTACACATTGCGAGCAGCTTCATCTTGATGGTGTTGTAGTGCTTGAGCTCGATGATGTTCCGAAGATTGGCCACTTGAGCGTCACCGCCTTGAAGATGACGAAGGGGAAGAAGACTTGTAGTTGGCCATCATGTCTCGTACTTGATCCCTTTGTTCAGCCAACTTGGTGTCGAGGTAGTCCCTTATCCTTGCTTCATTTTGGCGAATGTCGATGGCGAGTCGCTCAATGCCTTGCATTGCTCGTTGTAGTCCGAAGATGGACGTTTTGGTGATGTAGTTGTTCGCGTTGTCGTTGTCGTGGAAGACCGGAGATGAAATGTCTTGCCTATCCATCACAAGACTCGAGTAGAGGTGAGTAGGAAATGAGATAAACAATACCAAGTTACCTTTTCCCAAAGTTGAGGATGTATCTCATTTCACTCAATGTGAGATGAAAGAATAGTGGAATTGGTACCTGACTTGTTCACTCACACCTATCAAGTAAAGCTTATGGTGGGGCTCGGTGAGGATAGTGGCACAAAAATTTGATGCAAAATGTTAGCAAGAGTCAATAATGTTGGAAAAGATTCACAAATTTGCAAGCGAAACAAGTAGACCAATAGCAATATGTGGCACACGAAAACACACACATAGATAGATAAATGGGGTCGTGCAAGCAAGGAATGAGCACAAAATGTGGAATCCACGGAAAATGCTCGTGTTGAACAATTCAAGACAGACGCTAGCACGATTGCTCAATAGGCGGATATGACACTTGTGCAAAACCTATAAGATGCAAATGTATGAGCTTTCGATCCCAAGTATGTGATACGTCTCCAACGTATCTATAATTTATGAAGCATTCATGCTATTTTATTATCTGTTTTGAATGATTACGGGCTTTATTATACACTTTTATATTACTTTTGGGACTAACCTATTAACCGGAGGCCCAGCCCATATTGCTGTTTTATTCCCTGTTTCAGTATTTTGAAGAAAAGGAATATCAAATGGAGTCCAAACAGAATGAAACCTTAGGCATCGTGATTTTTTGCAGGAATATCATCCTAGAGACTTGGAGTTCAAGTCAGAAGATCCTCGAGGAGGCCATGAGATAGGGGGGTGCCCCCCCCTACTGGGTGCGCCCCCCTGTCTCGTGGGCCCCTCAAGTACCTCCCGACCGACTTCTTTCGCCTATATAGGCCTAGGTACCCTAAAACCATCGAATATCAAGATAGATCGGGAGTTCCGCCGCCGCAAGCCTCTGTAGCCACCAAAATCCTCTCGGGAACCCGTTTCGGCACCCTGCCGGAGGGGGAATCCATCACCGGTGGCCATCTTCATCATCCCGGTGCTATCCATGATGAGGAGGGAGTAGTTCACCCTCGGGGCTGAGGGTATGTACTAGTAGCTATGTGTTTGATCTCTCTCTCTCTCTCTCTCTCTCTCTCTCTCTCTCTCTCTCTCGTGTTCTCTATATGACACGATCTTGATGTATCGTGAGCTTTGCTATTATAGTTGGATTTTATGATGTTTCTCCCCCTCTACTCTCTTGTGATGAATTGAGTTTCCCTCTTGAAGTTATCTTATCGGATTGAGTCTTTATTTGAGAACACTTTATGTATGTCTTGCCGTGTTTATCTGTAGTGACAATGGGATTTCACGTGCAACTTGATGTATGTTTTGGTGACCAACTTGCGGGTTCCGCCCATGAACCTATGTATAGGGGTTGGCACACATTATCTTGACTCTTCGGTAGAAACTTTGGGGCACTCTTTGAAGTTCTTTGTGTTGGTTGGATGAATCTGAGATTGTGTGATGCATATCATATAATCATGCCCACGGATACTTGAGGTGACAATGGAGTATCTTGGTGACATTAGGGTTTTGGTTGATTTGTGTCTTAAGGTGTTATTCTAGTACGAACTCTTGAATAGATTGATTCGAAAGAATAACTTTGAGGTGGTTTCGTACCCTACCATAATCTCTTCATTTGTTCTCCGCTATTAGTGGCTTTGGAGTGACTCTTTGTTGCATGTTGCGGGATTGTTATATGATCTATCTATATTATTATTGTTGAGAGAACTTGCACTAGTGAAAGTATGAACCCCATGCCTTGTTTCCTATCATTGCAATACCGTTTACGCTCACTTTTATCTTTAGTTACCTTGCTGTTTTTATATTTTCAGATTACAAATACCTATATCTACCATCCATATTGCACTTGTATCACCATCTCTTTGCCGAACTAGTGCACCTATACAATTTACCATTGTATTGGGTGTGTTGGGGACACAAGAGACTCTTTGTTATTTGTTTGCAGGGTTGTTTGAGAGAGACCATCTTCATCCTATGCCTCCCATGGATTGATAAACCTTAGGTCATCCACTTGAGGGAAATTTGCTATTGTCCTACAAACCTGTGCACTTGCAGGCCCAACAATGTCTACAAGAAGAAGGTTGTGTAGTAGACATCAAGCTCTTTTCTGGCGCCGTTACCGGGGAGGTGAGTGCTTGAAGGTATATCTTTAGATCTTGCAATCGAATCTTTTTGTTTCTTGTTTTATCACTAGTTTAGTTTATAAAAGAAAACTACAAAAAAAATGGAGTTAAGTTTGTCTCATACGCTTCATCTTTTTAATATCTTTCGTGAGTATGATGGAAAGGAAAATTGTGCTCAAGTGCTAGAGAAAGAATGCATTAAAATGCTTGATAGTAAATCTTTGAATGATGAGCATGATTGCAATGTTGTTAGTTTGAATTCCTTGCATATCCATGATGCTAATGATATGCAAAGCCACAAGCTTGGGGAAGCTATGTTTGATGAATATGATATTTGTTGTCGCCCAAGTTTTGATGAGCAAATTTATTATTATGATAGCATGCCTCCTATTTATGATGATTATATTGATCAAAGTGGGTTTGGAAGACGGTCAACTTTAGGAAGTAGTGATCCCACTATTTTGGAGGATGTTGAATCTTATTGTGATGAACATGAAAGTGGATTTGGAAGAGTGTCAACTTTATTTAGTGATGAATCCACTATTTCGGAAGAGGTTCCAATTGATTATGAGAACAAAGTTGCTATATATTATGATTATTGTGATGACTTGTATGCTATTAAGAATAATGATAACCATGAAACTTGTCATCATGATTTTAGTTTTGAATTGGATTATGCCTCACATGATAATTATTTTGTTGAGTTTACTCCCACTATTCCGAATGAGAAGAATTTTGCTTATGTGGAGAGTAGTAAATTTTCTATGCTTCTAGATCATGAAAAGAATGCTTTAGGTGCTGGTTATATTGTTGAATTTATTCATGATGCTACTAAAAATTATTATGAGAGAGGAACATATGCTTGTAGGAGTTGCAATTATATCAATTTTCCTCTCTATGTGCTTAAAATCTTGAAGCTATGCTTGTTCTACCTTCCTATGCTTGTTGATTATTGTTCCCATAAGTTGTTTGCTCACAAAATCCCTATGCATAGAAAGTGGGTTAGACTTAAATGTGCTAGTAATATGCTTGATGATGCTCCCGTTATGTTTCAATTCTTATCTTTTATGTGAGCATCATTGTCATCATCATGCCTAGCTAGAAAGGCAGCGCTTGTTGGGAGACAACCCAATATTTATCCTTACTATTTTTGTGTGTTAACATGATTATGATAATGTTGTAATCATGTTTCATAGCTTTTGTTTCAATAAAGTTCCAAGTAAGACTTTTAGGATAGCTTACGGTGATAGTTGTGTTGATCCTGCTGAAAATCAGAAACTTTTGCACCCAGTAGATTAGTTTTGTTAATTCACATAAACGTGCTTCTGATCTGATTATTTTGGATCTGGATTGGTAAACACATTTCTTAGTACTTCCTAATTTGGTAGGATTTGTGGAGTTCCAGAAGTATACGTTTGGTACAGATTACTACAGACTGTTCTGTTTTTGACAGATTCTGTTTTCTATGTGTTGTTTGCTTATTTTGATGAATCTCTGAGTAGTATCGGAGGGTATGAACCATAGATAAGTTGTAGTACAGTAGATATTACACCAATATGAATTTAGAATGAGTTCACTACAGTACCTAAGTGGTGGTTTTATTTTCTTATACTAACGGAGCTTACGAGTTTTTTGTTGAGTTTTGTGTTGTGGAGTTTTCAAGTTTTGGGTAAAGATTCGATGGACTATGGAATAAGGAGTGGCAAGAGCCTAAGATTGGGGATGCCCAAGGCACCCCAAGATAATATTCAAGAATAGCCAAAAGCCTAAGCTTGGGGATGCCCCGGATGGCATCCCCTCTTTTGTCTTCATTCATCGGTAACTTTACTTGGAGCTCTATTTTTATTCGCCACATGATATGTGTTTTGCTTGTAGCGTCATTTTATTTTGTTATTATTTGCTTTTTGTTATTTAGAACGATGTTTTGCATCTTTATTTTCAATAAAAATGTCAAGGATAGCCTTTGCCATGCTTATTTTGCTAGTATACATGTTGCTGTTTGAAAACAGAAAGTTTACCGCTGTTGCAAAAATTCCGTAGAAAAGTCAGAGCATGATATAATGATGAAACCTTTTGCATAATGAGCTCTGATAAATTTAATACAGTGGGAATTGTGTTTCATAATTTTTGGAGTTAGGGAAGTATGATGAATCTTGCATTCTTTACAGACTATACTGTTTTGACAGATTGCTGTTATGGTTGCATTGTTTGCATATGTTTGCTTGTTTAATGATTCTATTTGAGGATAGGAGTGTTAGATATGCAGAGAAATTTAGTATTCAATGTTGAATAATAAATTTAGTGATTTGTTACAGTAGAAAATGATAAGGTTTTGCATTGGTTTATACTAACCTATCTCACAAGTTCTTGTTGAGTTTGGTGTGGATGAAGCTTTTGATAAAAAGAGAAACCATGATATGAGGGGAATTAAGGAGACACAAAATTTAAAGCTTGGGGATGCCCAAGGCACCTCAAGATAATATTTCAAGAAGTCTCAAGCATCTAAGCTTGGGGATGCCCCGGTAGGCATCCCACCTTTCTTCTTCAACAACTATCGGTTAGTATCGGTTGAGCCTAAGTTTTTGCTTCTTCACATGAGTTTTGCTATCCTTGCAATGTCATTTTATTTTGTTTTTCTTGCTGTTTGAATACAATACCAAGATCTGAAATTTTTAAATGGGAGAGAATCTTCGCATAGTTACATAATTATTTAGCTACTCATTGATCTTCACTTATATCTTTTTAGAGTAGTTTGCCATTTACTCGTGTGCTTCACTTATATCCCATGAGTAATTTGTTGAGTGAGTTGATTGTCATAAATCTGAAATTATATATGTCTCATTAGATTATCCCATGGGGAGTAATTACTTCACATCTAAGAAGTAGAGGTTGTAAATTTATTGAAGGTTAGCAAGCATTGTATTGGTCATTTGAACAATTCATGAAAGAATATTGAAGGAAGAGAGATTTCACATATAAATACACTATCCTAGACATCTTTTATAATTGGGAGCACTCATTAAGTATGACATGCTAAAGAGTTGATGTTGGACAAGGAAGACAACGTAATGGGTTATGTTTTCCGACATCTCAGTTAAAGTATATTGTCATGGATCATTCAAACATGTTGAGCTTGCCTTTCCCCCTCATGCTAGCCAAAATTCCTTGCACCAAGTAGAGATACTACTTGTGCTTCCAAATATCCTTAAACCCAGTTTTGCCATGAGAGTCCACCATACCTACCTATGGATTGAGTAAGATCCTTCAAGTAAGTTGTCATCGGTGCAAGCAATAAAAATTGCTCTCTAAATATGTATGATATTTTTGTGTGAAGAAAATAGATTTATACGATCTTGTTATGGAAGCAATAAAAGCGACGGACTGCATAATAAAGGTCCATATACAAGTGGCAATATAAAGTGACATTCATTCACATTAAGATTTTGTGCATCCAACCCTAAAAGCGCATGACAACCTCTGCTTCCCTCTGCGAAGGGCCTATCTTTTACTTTATGTCTTTTACTTTATGCAAGAGTCAAGGTGATCTTCACCTTTCCCTTTTTCATTTTATCCTTTGGAAAGCACCTCGTGTTGGGAAGATCCTGATATATATATCCAATTGGATGTAAGTTAGCATGAACTATTATTGTTGACATCACCCAAAGGTGAATACGTTGGGAGGCAACACTATAAGCCCTTATCTTTCTTAGTGTCCGATTGAAACTTCATAACCATTAGTATTGCGTGAGTGTTAGCAATTATAGAAGACTATATGATAGTTGAGTATGTGGAGTTTGCTATTCCTGAAAATAAGATGAATTGCAATTGTTTGATGACTGAGAATGAAGTTTGCTAGTCTTCAAGAAAGTTTATGGTATATGCTTTGACATGTGAATTGCTTGTTACTTTATCATGAGAAGTTTTATGAGATGAACTACTATTATGACATATTATCATGCTAGAAAGGGTGATTGAAATTATCATTGATCAAACTTCTGCACCTTCTAGCATTCACACTTCATAAATTCTTTCTTCTATCATTTACCTACTCGAGGACGAGTAGGAATTAAGCTTGGGGATGCTGATACGTCTCCAACGTATCTATAATTTATGAGGCATTCATTCTATTTTATTATCTGTTTTGAATGATTACAGGCTTTATTATACACTTTTATATTACTTTTGGGACTAACCTATTAACCGGAGGCCCAGCCCATATTGCTGTTTTATTGCCTGTTTCAGTATTTCGAAGAAAAGGAATATCAAACGGAGTCCAAGCGGAATGAAACCTTCGGCATCGTCATCTTTTGGAATATCATCCTGGAGACTTGGAGTTCAAGTCATAAGATCCTCGAGGAGGCCAGGAGATAGGGGGCACCCCCCCCCCTACTAGGCGCGCCCCCCTGCCTCGTGGGCCCCTCGAGCACCTCCCGACCGACTTCTTTCATCTATATAAGCCTACGTACCCTAAAACCATCGAATATCAAGATAGATCGGGAGTTCCGCCGCCGCAAGCCTCTATAGCCACCAAAAACCTCTCAGGAGCCCGTTCCGGCACCCTGCCGGAGCGGGAATCCATCACCGGTGGCCATCTTCATCATCCCAGCGCTATCCATGACGAGAAGGGAATAGTTCACCCTTGGGCTGAGGGTATGTACCAGTAGCTATGTGTTTGATCTCTCTCTCTCTCGTGTTCTCTCTATGACACGATCTTGATGTATCGCGAGCTTTGCTATTATAGTTGGATCTTATGATGTTTCTCCCCCTCTACTCTCTTGTGATGAATTGAGTTTCCCTCTTGAAGTATCTTATCGGATTGAGTCTTTATTTGAGAACACTTGATGTATGTCTTGCCGTGTTTATCTGTGGTGACAATGGGATTTCACGTGCCACTTGATGTATGTTTTGATGACCAACTTGCGGGTTCCGCCCATGAACCTATGTATAGGGGTTGGCACACATTATCTTGACTCTCCGGTAGAAACTTTGGGGCACTCTTTGAAGTACTTTGTGTTGGTTGGATGAATCTAAGATTGTGTGATGCATACTGTATAATCATGCCCACGGATACTTGAGGTGACAATGGAGTATCTAGGTGACATTAGGGTTTTGGTTGATTTGTGTCTTAAGGTGTTATTCTAGTACGAACTCTTGAATAGATTGATCCGAAAGAATAACTTTGAGGTGGTTTTGTACCCTACCATAATCTCTTCGTTTGTTCTCCGCTATTAGTGGCTTTGGAGTGACTCTTTGTTGCATGTTGAGGGATTGTTATATGATCTATCTATGTTATTATTGTTGAGAGAACTTGCACTAGTGAAAGTATGAACCCTATGCCTTGTTTCCTATCATTGCAATACCGTTTATGCTCACTTTTATCTTTAGTTACCTTGCTGTTTTTATATTTTTAGATTACAAATACCTATATCTACCATCCATATTGCACTTGTATCACCATCTCTTCGCCGAACTAGTGCACCTATACAATTTACCATTGTATTGGCTGTGTTGGGGACACAAGAGACTCTTTGTTATTTGGTTGCAGGGTTGTTTGAGAGAGACCATCTTCATCCTACGCCTCCCACGGATTGATAAACCTTAGGTCATCCACTTGAGGGAAATTTGCTACTGTCCTACAAACCTGTGCACTTGCAGGCCCAACAATGTCTACAAGAAGAAGGTTATGTAGTAGACATTAGTATGCTATGTGTATGATGTTCCCGATGCTCTTCTCAAGATGATCCAAGATGATCGAATATGACAATCTTATGTGCAATGTGGTATGATGCTATGGCTCTTGCTCACAAGCTCTTTGCTCTCGTTTTGCTCTAAATCTTATTCTCCTTTTTTTGATATGGCCACTTATGCGAAATGCACAAACCAAGATAGAAATTGTGTATATGCGGGAATGATCTTGTGACACAAGGGATGATATGATGATACCACGATGATACCAATATGATATGGTATGTATGCAATGGAAGGTATGGATCACTAATGTGCACAAGTAACATTGCCGGCAATACTCAAATGGCTAGTCTCGATAGGTAAGTGACGCAAAATGGGATAGGGGGTTAACAATGTAATGGCAAGAATGTACAATGATAGGATACCACAATACCAAGATGATATAGAGGGTATCGTTCTTGCTTACGGTTAGGTTGTCAAATTGGTGAAGTGGTCGATGTCGATGACGACCTCGCGGCGATGATGAGTGGTGGTGTTCTTGATGTAGATACCAAGATGATGTAGACCCATCCCTAAGTAGCCGAAACACCTTAGGAAACGGTAAAAAACCGCGAACTCAAAATCTCAAGGAAAATGTCAAATGGTGGTAGCGGAATGCGTTGGTGGTTCCAGAGTTAGCAATGCGGAAGTGGTGGTGGTGGTTGATGACGAAGCAACCGTCCCTAAGTAGCCGAAACACCTTAGGATACTCAAGTCACCACTCAAGCAACCACAAATGCTATATGGATCGAAAATGGGTTAGGTTGCGGGAAGCTATGGTGGTTTTGCGGATGATATGGTGGATGGCCTAGGCAAAGATGCCAAAATGCCAATTTTTTGATGGATTCAAATGGTGTGGAGACCTATCTATATGGATGGGGGATGTCAATAGCTACTCAACGAGCTAAAGAACGCGAAAATCGGACTCCGGGAGTGAAAGTTATGGCTGAAACGGTTTTTGTTGGTGGGCTGTTTCTGGGAGGTGCGGGTGCCCGGGGTTTGGGGTGCGGGCACCCGGGGTGGTCAGGGGCAAACAGCCCGGGGGTGCGGGTGCCCGGGGCTTGGGGTGCAGGCACCCGGGGGGTCTGCGGGGATGCGCGGGGGGGGGGGGGTCCGGGTGCCCGGGGTTTGAGGTCCGGGTGCCCGGGGGTGATGGATTTGGGCGGAAATTCATGGGAAGATGCAAGAAATTGGTGGATTTCGTGGAGGGAAAGGTGGAGATGGATGGGGGGAATGCTAGATCCACTTAAAACCAAGCAAATCCATGGATCAAATCCAACAAAATCTCATCAAACCAACAGATCACAAAAAAAATGGGGCTATTTTTGGTGGGGAATTTTTGAAATTGGGGAAGAACACACAAAATTAGGCTAGAAAACAAAGAGGGGAGGCTCCAATTTCATGATAAACCTTGGCTCATGATACCAAGATGTTGTAGGGTGGAACCCTAAGTGAAGATCTTTCACGAATTGGAGGGGGGATCCCCAAGAACAAGATGAACACAAGAGAGAAAACAAGAGGAACACTCAGGAACAAGTCCGATCACACATCCACTAGACCAACAAACACACAAGATCCACTAGGTAGATGAACAATCAAAGGGAAACAAGATACATGGTAGAGTTCATCCCAATCCTATGAGGAGAGAGGTCTTGATGATCCTATGATGGGGATCCTTCTCCAAGAGCAGGGCTTGGCATCCACAAGAGGATCTTCTCCCTTAGGAGGTCATGATCTCCATGAGGAGGAAGATGAGCAAAGCTCTCTCTTTGTCTATCAAATACTTTGCTATCCCACAAATGACCTAGGAGATGCCCTTATATAGTTTAGGGACGAAACAAGTTGAGAGAAGGGGGTTACAAAGGCCAAAAGGCCAAATACACGTGGCTGGAACGGACGGATCCGGGCACCCGGGCAACATGGGTCGGGCACCCGGCCTGCTCAGGGGCGGCTGGAGGGGGGACCGAGCACCCGGGGGGCGCTGGAGGCCAGCAGGGGAGTGGCCGGGCACCCGGGGCCTCAAGCCTGGGCACCCGGGGTAGCGCCCAGCGGCTGGAGGTGCGGGGGCCGGGCACCCGACCGGCCAAGGCCCGGGCACCCGAGGCGGGCAGGGGCCTCGCCCAGGCAGTAGCCGGGCACCCGGGGCGGCCAGGGACACTGCCAGCCGGCGCCTGGGAGATCGGGCACCCGGGGCTGCAGGTGGCCGGGCACCCGGGGTAGTCCGGGACCTCCGCATCTTCTTCCATCCCTTCCTTCTCCATGGTCGCTTGTATCTCCGTCCTAGCATCTTCATGATCAACACCTTGACAACTAATCATGCATGGTACTTCTGTTTGAGGTAGGACCCAATTCTTGTGTGAAATAGAATGGAACTCGAAGAGGAAAGAAGTGACCTCGTTCTCGATGTTGCGTGCACGTGCTCTTGTTATCGGTCCTCAAGGTGCTTCACGAGTTGTAGTAGAGTCCATGGGGATGAGCGAGGGATGCTCCGCATCACAATGATTTCTACTACTGGTTGCTAAATTAGATATGTAGATGTCATACATGATACTACCTCGTACCTCCGTTCCTAAATATAAGTCTTTCTAGAGATTGCACTATCGGCTACATACAGAGCAAAATGAGTGAATCTACAATCAAAAATGCATCTATATACATCTGTATGTGGTCCATACTGGAATCTCTACAAAGACATATATTTAGGAACAGAGGCAGTACATTACACAAAATCATAGGTGGCATGTAGGAATTCTAGTGCACTACATTAGGCTCCCTTAGAGTGCCTGCTAGTCCAGCACACAGAGTCATGGCTAGTTTATGCTACACACACAATCATTAATTGGTGGTTTAAATATGCGCAAGGGATATACAATGTATTATCATGTAGACATGTCTAAAATTATCTGTGTCAACCTGCAGATAGGGTTACACAATGAAAAAGTACAAGATGTATGTAGCAATTTCATGGAACATCGCAAAAAAAGGAAAGGCAGCGGTGAGCCTATACAGTGTGCTATGGTACGTCAATCCTCCATTGCAATCATCTTGACATGTTATTTGTATGTCAGTTCTATTGGCCAAGTTTCTTAGGACAGTTATTACGAGTTATCCTAAGAAAATAAGCACCTGTGAATATAAGCTCCATGTAATAAGCCAACCAGTTCTTTTCATTGCGTTTTCAGCTTATCTTTGGTATGATCAGTGAAAAGTCTAGATTGCATTATATTTTTTCATTTTGCTGCCCATATGAAAATTAATTTGACTTGCAAACATCACAAATTGAACCCAGTGCAGTAATTAATATGATAGGAAAATAGACCATCACTATTTGCTCAAAATGCAAATACAAAGATACCATCTACTCGGCACAATCTACTTTGGTCAATGTCTTCCATAGATCACATTGCCATTTTAAACGAAGAACGCATGACCCACATTTAAATGAAGAACAATTATTTATTGAAATTCAATGGTCCAAGTGGCTGGTTATTATCATATAGCAGCACCACCTGAAAGCATCATATAGCGGCAACAGCAGCTCATAGCAACTCATCATACAGTAGCAGTAGTGTGCAATACATCATATACCAGCAATAGCTCATAGCAATTCATCATATAGTAGCAGGAGCAGCTCATTGCAATTCATCATATAGCAGCAGTAGGAGCAGCTCATAGCAATTCATCATATAGCAGCAGCAGGAGTAGCTCATAGCAATTCATCATATAGCATCAGCAGGAGCAGCTTATAGCAACTCATCATATAGCAACAGCAGCAGCAGCTCATAGCAATTCATCATATAGCAGTAGCAGCAGCAGCAGCTCATAGCAATTCATCATATAGCAGCAGCAGCTCATAGCAATTCATCATATAGCAGCAGCTCATAGCAATGCATCATATAGCAGCAGCAGAAGCAACTCATAGCAATTCATTGTATAGTGGATTAGAATGAAAATTTGGCAAAAAAACAGAGGAGATCATCACCTTGTTGGATGATCTCATCCTTCAACAGCACCTCAAGGCCACGGCCTGGGAGGAGGGGAGGGGTAATAAGGTGACTTCTGCCGCAGTGTGGCATCAGTCATAGTTGTGCAGCGCCCGCCAGAGTAGTGCGTTGGACGAACCACAGTGGAGGAGCTGCTGGAGACCATGAGAATGAGGGGCGGTGCTAGAGGGGCAGCCAGGGAGATTTGCCCCTACCCATCGGCCATGTAGCCTAGCTGTATAGAGCATCATCGAGGACCGGGCCAAATGGGACCATTGGTGACGGCTCGCTGGAGGAACCCTAGTGCTGCAGGCAGGGGATCGAGGTAGAGGGAAAGGGGAGACGAGATGCAAGCGGGCAGGGCAATGAACGCTTGCGTGTTTGTTTTTACTTGAGGGTCAGGTGTGACACGGGCGTCAGCAGTTGCATTTTGAGTGTAATATAGGCAGACAACAGAGTCATTTCACTATTCCCCTTCCCTTCAATTTTTAGTGAGGTTCTACCCGAAACACCCCCCTCCAAAGCGAAATTAGTTAAGCCCAAGCCCATAACTCAAAAATGACATCTTTACATCTTTTATGGCTTATTTTGACAATAAGCCCTGAAAAGGCGGAATCGAACTGGCCCTTAACCTGCAATTAAATTGTGCGTGCAATGATGAATCACCCCTGCCTACTATAGTGTACATTTAGGCATCATCATACATGGCATAACCTAATAGATGTGCATTCCATTGTAGAATCTGGAATATGCAATGTTTATGTTAGTTTTTATGTTGCACATGATGTTTAAATGCCCCTTAAATCTGGCCAGTCAAGTGATAGTCTTTAAGCCTCCTTCACACATCTGTTCAATTGCTTGTTTGCATCAGCCAGCCATACTAGGACTGTTTGCTTTGATTACTTGTTGTTCTTGACCCAACACTCTAACAGAGCTTGGTAACGATTTAAACACTAAGGGCTGCTATAGTGGGACCTTGTCTAACTCATAGGTGACATAAAGGTTTGGTTGTACACTAAAGTAGGCTCTCTAAGAGTGTCTGGAGATCCAGTTCGAAGGTATGCCTAGTGTTTACATAGTGCAGACATAGTAAATGCTCATTTCATTGTGTGCAAGTGCAAGAGATGCGGCATGTTTCATTCTGTGGTGTTGTTTTGTTATAATCTCATCCTTTTGTGTTCACAGACTGGAAAGTATGCATATTTATCTTCCAAGGAGACGAGTAACTAGTTTGTGTCACCTTGCAGAGGGGGTGCATTGAAGATAAGATTGAGGATTTCCAAGTACAAGATGTTAGGAAGGAGCCTTGCAAGATAAGTAGGAGTTGTGCTGAGCCTCTTCAACCTGTTAAGGAAGTCACTATATCCAACTCAACAGTTCAATTCCTTGTTTGTTTCAGGCATAGTTAATTTCCACTTTTCAATTGCTTGTTTGTCCTCGGTTAATGAGATGCCCAAAGAATGATGCCTGATGTTGGGTACTTGTATAACTATTATTTGACATAATTAAAGGCCTTACCATTTAATTACTCTGGCGAAGTGTGCCTAAAGCTTTAAAGTCTATTAACCAACTATTATTGCATGAGGCTCACAATCTAGTTTATACTAGGCTAATGATTGCATAGTTTTGCTTGTTGTAGTATGTTTGTATGAAACCCTCTGCTATTCATTATGCTCCCTAAGACTTCAATTGAGCTACAGAATGGCCAACTGCTTACTTATATGCAACGTGCTGTCTAAATTTGAACTTGTCTGTGTTTTGGATTGGGCCCCAACATCATGCTCCTCTGGTGAGCCAAGAGAGATTTATGTATGCAGGCTGCACAGACTACATTTTTTATAATTTTTAAAATATCACCTGCTTATGCTTCATGAAGTGTAACATTATTGTTAGTCCTATTTTCCCATGTACTCCCTCCGTCCCAAAATAAGTGTCTTAACTTTGTACTAGCTCTAGTACAAAGTTGTACTAACATTGAGACACTTATTTTGGAACAGAGGGAGTACAAAATAGTTTGTCTTGCTCGCTTCACTATTGTAACTATATTTTTGCCATAGTCATGTGTACTTATAGAAACATTTCAGGATGAAGTGACATCAACACGAAGATCTGCGAGCAGTGCGGCATGGCCATTACCAAATGATTTCGGATTGGAATTGGAATGTGCTGAAGTTCTCGAGCATCAACTAGAGGTGGCAAGACAATGTTTACATGATTCTCAACGTACAATCAACAAGTTGAGACTGGACATGCAGGTATTAGATGCAGGAGTCAAAAAATGAAACAAGACACTAAGGTAACCATGAAGGAATTGGAAATTTTGCAGACTGAATTGGTGCTATCTGAGTCCGGCTAATCCTATTTTCTGAAGAGATTATAGTTCAAATGGAGTTAAGTTGATGCGCGTCCATGATGTATGAGTTGTATTTGCCCAGTGTATGTAATTTGCTGTTTGTGTATGCTTTATTATCACTGGTGCTGAACCATAATGCCCAGTGGGTATAATTGGCTGTAATTTCTTTATTGTATAGTGTAGGATTATTCTATGTTTCTATGCCTTGGTCTCTTTGTTGTATAGTGTATGTTTTTTAGAGGTGATAGTGTAGAGTAGGATAATTCTTTGAATATGCTATATCGTTCAAACGGGGGCCAACTCGCCCAAACGTTGTAGTGACCATGGCCCTCCACGGGTCGTACGATCCATGTGCCATCTATGGGATGGACGATCCATGGCCTTCTATGGGCTGTCGGATCCATGGGCCTTCTATGGGCCGTCGGATCCATGGGCCTTCTATGGGTCGTCGGATCCATGGGCTTTCAATGGGTCATCGAGTCAATGGGCCTGCTACGTCCCGTAGGATCCATGGGCCTTCTACGAGCCATCTCATATATGGGCCTTGTACGGGCCGTATAATGGGCCATATAATGGGCCATAAATGGGCTAGACTGGAAATCGTACGTTTTATGGGCTAACCATAATGGGCCGTTAATAGGTCGTATTTGATTATGCTATGAAAATGGCCCAACAGATTAACGGGCCGACTGTATCCACGGGCTGAATTTGGCCCTCAAGCAGAAAAGGCCAATAACGGGCCATAAGTTACTGAATGCTGGAAATGAGCCCAAGAATAAATGGGCCCTGAGAAGGCCGACAGGTAACATGGGCTGGAAATGACCCAATGGAATAATGGGCCGCTAATGGGTATAAAGCAGTACACTATTCATTACGGGCTGGTTTCACCATGCGTTGTTAATGGGCCAAGAGTTACAAAGGGACTCATATGGGCCGAAAGACATCATGGGCCATACATGGGCCGGAAGTTACAATGGGCTGGAATCATATTGGATGGCCCAGATGACGCTACTGGACCTAATACCGTTAGGCCGTAACAGGTCATGAGTTAGCGGGCTGTAAATGGGCTATATGCGAACATGCCATTAACAGGCTTTCTGTGGGCCAGCCCGCCACCTTTTGACCAAGTCAAACTGGTCGGCCTTTTCACAGGAATGGGCCTCTGTTGGGCCGTGCCATGCATCGACGTATCATAGGCGCCTTGTGTCCAATGAGTAGATGACATCTGTCCCAACGGTGAGCCGACACGTGTTTCCTCCGTCCAATGGTGATTTTACACCTGGAAAATCCCCATTGGTCGGGGCTGTTAACGGGTTATCGGATCCTAAACCGGACCCGATAGCTTAACGGCGTTCCGTTACGGTGGATGCCACGTGTCGGTCACCCTTGACGAAAGCACTTCTGTGACGCGCGATTTATCGTCAAGTGGACACTTCCGTGATGATAATTTTGGTAATGTCATGGAACACTTCTACGACAGCACAGGTATGACTATCTTGATTCTGTCAAAAAATCGTGATGGATGTACATGCATGACAAAAAACGCGACCTACTATGACAAACACGTATCATCACGAAAGTGTAATTTTTTGTAGTGGGACTTGACTCTGAGATAGTAGCCTCTTTTTGTGAATCATTTGCTACTCATGTTGATCTCCCTAAGGAGAAGTTGTTTAAATATCATCCCCCTATTAAGGAAGAAGTTGAAGAACTGGTAAGAGCCAAAGATGAAACTATTATTTATAGTATTGATCCAGTTGTACCTATTGCTTATATTGAAAAACCACCTTTTCCTGTTAGGATAAAGGAACATGCTAAGGTTTCAACCATGGTCAATAAAAGCCATATTAGAGCACCTAAACAATCGGAACAAATCAAAGTAGAACCTAGTGTTGCTATGGTTAAAGATCGCTTGGTAGAAGATATAGATGGGCATGTTATTTACTTCTGTGATGAAGCTGCTAGAATTGCAAAACCTGATGAAAAAGATAAACATAGACATGTTGTTGGCATGCGTGTTGTCTCAGTTAAAATAAGAGATCATTGCTATCATGGTTTATGTGACTTAGGTGCTAGCGTGAGTGCTATCCCTTTTACCTTATATCAAGAAATTATGGATGAGATAGCACCCGTTGAAACAGAGGACATAGATGTTACTATTAAGCTTGCTAATAGAGACACCATCACACCACTTGGGATTGTTAGGGATGTGAAGTCTTCTGTGGGAAAGTAAAATATCCTACTGATTTTCTAGTTCTTGGGTCCAAACAAGATGACTTTTGTCCCATTATCTTTGGTAGACCTTTCTTGAACATCGTTAATGCTAAAATAGATTGTGAGAAACAGACCGCCGGTGTCAGTTTTGGTGATGAATCTCATGAGTTTAATTTTTCTAAGTTCAGTAGGAAAAATCATAAGAAAGAATTGCCTAGTAACTATGAAATAATTGGTCTTGCTTCTATTGTCGTGCCTCCTACTGATCCCTTAGAACAATATCTGCTAGATCATGAAAATGATATGCATATGCATGAAAGAAATGAGATCGATAAGATTTTGTTTAAACAATGACCTCTGCTTAAACACAATTTGCCTATCAAAACTCTAGGAGGTCCACCTCCACCTAAAGGTGATCCTATGTTCGAATTAAAACAATTGTCTGACGCATCTGCTTATCTTGATGAGAAAAAGATATATCCTGTTATTATTAGTGCTAACCTTTCAGAACATGAAGAATAGAGATTATTGAAAATTCTAAAGAAGCACCGAGTTGCTATTGGATATACTCTTGATGATCTTAAGGGCATTAGTCCCACTCTTTGTCAGCACAAGATTAATATGGAACTTGATGCTAAACCCGTTGTTGATATTTGAATCCTAAGATGAAAGAAGTGGTAAGAACTAAAATATTAAAGCTTCTGGAAGCAGGTATAATGTATCCCATAGATGATAGTAGATGGGTGAGTCTCGTTCATTGTGTCCCTAAGAAAGGAGGTATTACCATTGTTCCTAATGATAAAAATGAACTTATTCCACAAAGAATTGTTACTCACTATAGAATGGTAATTGATTTTAGAAAATTAAAAAAAAAGCAACTAGAAAAGATCATTACTCTTTGCCTTTTATCGATCAAATGTTAGAAAGACTATCTAAGCACACACACTTTTGTTTTCTCGATGGATATTCTGGTTTTTCTCAAATACATGTTGTAACGCCTGGATAATTATGCTACAGTAAACCACTGTTAATGGTGCCATGTCATCGATTTTACTGTTGTTAAGTTCGCTTTGATTCAAAGTTGGTTCCAATTTCAAAAGTAAATAAAAGAAAAAGAAAAGGCAATAAAAAAGAAAGGGAAAAGGGGAGAGGCCCCCGCCGCCTCACTGGGCCAACCAGCCCCCAGGCCCAGCCGGCCCACCCCGGCTGGTATACCCCCCACTAACCCTAGCCTCACCCCACTCTCTCCCCACTACCTCGCTCCTCCCACTTCTCCCCTCCTGGATCGGGATTGACCCCGATTCCATCATCGCCGGCTGACGCCTTCACGACCCTGGCGCGCCTCGACGCCGCCGTCCCTTGGATCGCCCGCCACCGTGCCAGACCTCGCCGCGGGTCCCCCTCTCCCTTGATCTGGACGCGCCGCCGCCCGGCGACCTCGCCTCGGTGCCGACCACATCGCCCGTCCTCGCAGCCGAACGCCGCCACCACATCGCGCTGTCGCCGTCCAGTCATCCACCATCGCCTCCCCGAGCTCACTTTCACACATCTGCAGGGCCGGTGAGGTCCTCTCCTCTGTTCCCTTCCTCTTCCCCTCCCTTCACCGTAGGCCGCTCGCACCGGACGCGCCTTGACTTCTGCCTGCACGCCTTCGTCAGGCGTGCCCTGGCCTCGCTCGTGCCTGACCAACCCCGGCCACGCCCCTCGCCTCTGCCCGCTCGGGCTCATCCCTTGGCTCGCCGTGGCTTCGCCCGCCTCCTCCTCCCAGCGCCTCGCCGCCCCTGCCCTACAGCCCCACCGACGTCGTTGTTGCTTCGCCGTGTCGCGCCCCGGTGGCCTCGCCCCGTTCCTCCGGTCGGGCTTGGCGTTGCGTGGGTTGCGCCCGCCACCGCCGCCCTATGGCACCTAGCACCCGCACCCGGTGCCCGATATGGCCCCTTGGGCCTATGACACGGGGGGGGGGGGGCGCCCCCAACGTTAAAAAGAAAAATAGAAAAAATAATAATAAGAAGAAGAATTAAATAGTTAATTAATTAATTAGGTAATTAATTAACTTAATTAACTCTCGTAATTTACCTAATTAACTTGATTAGTTAATTAAAATTGTTAATTAGTTATTAGTCTATGACAGAAAGACCCCACACGTCAGTTTGACCAGTCAACGCTCTGTTGACTGCTGACATCATGATGACGTCAGGCTGACGTCGTAATTCCAATTTTGAATTAATAATAATTTCAGAATATTATTAAAACTTTGAAAAATCATATAAAATAAACCCTATATCAGATAAAAATGTTTTCTACATGAAAGTTGCTCAGAATGATGAGTCGAATACGAACACGTGGTCCGTTCATCCGCCACACATTCCTAGCATAGCGAACATGCAACCTTTCCCCTCCGGTTCATCTGTCTGACAGACGTCCAGAACTGGGAAAACTTTCCCGAATTATTCCCCCTTCGCTAGTATCGCCTACCACGGCGTTAGATCACCTCTAGCCTCGCTTATAATCATGTTGTGCATATGTTTGCGTGTATTTACTATTTCTTCCTCCTCTTCTCTCCGGTAGACCTCGAGACCGTTGTTGATGTCCCTGTGATCGACTACGTCGACGACGACCTTTTTTCCCTTTCAGCGGAGCTTCCATGCAAGCCCCCTCTTTGACCATCCCGATATTGCCCATTCCATTATCTCATGCTTGCATTAGATTTTGCTACTGTATGTGATTGCTCCTATTCTAATGCATAACCTGCTTTTGTACCTGCTTATTATTACCTACCTGCTTATCCTAAACAGCTTAGTATAGGTTGGTTAGTGATCCACTAGTGACCCCCACTTCTCCTTGTCTCCCCTGCTTCATCTCCGATGACTCGATCAACGTGATCGATGACCACAACCTGACACCTCACATCACATCACGCTACTTTAGTAGCTCGACTCTGCAGAGCTACTATCGAGTGCCGAGGGTGATCCCTCATAACACACTCATGATGATAATTCTGTAGTGTAGCTATTCAGTCGTGGTCAATGAGGGTGGTTCCTCGTTCACCATTTCCCGATACGACTCTCTCGTGCAACACCTCAAGTGTGAACCTCGAGGGTGGATCCTCTTACGTTCACCTTGATGATTACATCGAGTGGAATCCTCCGTGGGTGATTCCTCGGGTTTTTCCCCTTGATATTTGGACACACGGTTACCTTGACTTTACTTGAGACCATTGATGAAGTCGGGTCGGCCCTAAGGGGTACCCGCAAGTTGATGTGAAAGTCGGGCGGGCCCGTTGAGCACCTGCGAGTTTTCCACGTGGCACAACCCGAGCAGTCTGGGCCCTTGCTGTAAGTCCATGAGACGGGGCAACGGGTCACATTATGAGTCTCTGCTTGTCTCCACGAGCCCCCAATGCACTAACAGGTTTCGGTATTTGTCTGAGTTGGCCTCTGGCCTTTACGCACTAACCACCACGCGAGAATAGATGTGGGCCTCGACGTCACAGATAAAATCAGCCGAAGGCTTATCAGACGTCACAGTTCAGCATATTGTGCCGGGGCCAGATCGTGCCATTCCACTTCACGGGTGGTGCTGGTTATCCCTGGCGCACAACAACCCAGAGCTGTGCAACGGGCAATGGCGTGAGCCCCAAAAACCCGATTGCTTAGGGATGTAGACCGGTGGGGACTCTCTTTGGCTGAGCCTAGGTAGGGCTTACGACGTGTTGATCTTCCGAGGCCGGCATGATACGTCCATTTGATAAACTGCTATTCTTTACTCTTCTACATGATGCAAGATGCTTGGAGCTGCTTGAAGATGCTAGTCTTTGATAGGCTAGGCCTTATACGTTCATTTTGCATCATGCTTTTATGTCAATATTTATTGCATTATGGGCTGTTATTTCACATTATGTCACAATACTTATGGCTATTCTCTCTTATTTTACAAGGTTTACATGAAGAGGGAGAATGCCGGCAGCTGGAATTCTGGGCTGGAAAAGGAGCAAATATTGAAGGACTATTCTGCGCAACTCCAAAAGTTCTGAAACCCCACGGAATACCTTAAAATAAATAAAGAAAAATCATTGCCAGAGATGAAGGCCAGGGGGCCCACACCCTGCTCACGAGGGTGCCCCCCCCGGGCGTGCCCCCCTACCTCGTGGGCCCCCTGGTGGCTCTCCGACATCCATCTTCTCCTATATGAAGTCTTTCGACGAGAAAAAAATAGAAGGCAACCTTTCGGGACGAGACTCCGCCGCCACGAGGCGGAACCTTGGCGGAACCAATCTAGGGCTCCGGCAGAGCTGTTCTGCCGGGGACACTTCCCTCCGGGAGGGGGAAATCATCACCATCGTCATCACCAACGCTCCTCTCATCAGGAGAGGGCAATCTCCATCAACATCTTCACCAGCACCATCTCATCTCCAAACCCTAGTTCATCTCTTGTATCAAATTCTTGTCTCCAAGTCCGGGATTGGTACTAGTAGGTTGCTAGTAGTGTTGATTACTCCTTGTAGTTGATGCTAGTTGGTTTATTTGGTGGAAGATCATATGTTCAGATCCTTTATGCACATTATTACCCCTCTGATTATGAACATGAATATGCTTTGTGAGTAGTTACGTTTGTTCCTGAGGACAAGGGAGAAGTCTTGCTATTAGTAGTCATGTGAATTTGGTATTCGTTCGATATTTTGATAAGATGTATGTTGTCTAACCTCTAGTGGTGTTATGTGAACGTCGACTACATAACACTTCACCATTATTTGGGCCTAGAGGAAGGCATTGGGAAGTAATAAGTAGATGATGGGTTGCTAGAGTGACAGAAGCTTAAACCCTAGTTTATGCGTTGCTTCGTAAGGGGCTGATTTGGATCCATATGTTTCATGCTATGGTTAGGTTTACCTTAATACTTTTGTTGTAGTTGCGGATGCTTGCAATAGAGGTTAATCATAAGTGGGATGCTTGTCCAAGTAAGGGCAGTACCCAAGCACCGGTCCACCCACATATCAAATTATCAAAGTACCGAACGCGAATCATATGAGCGTGATGAAAACTAGCTTGACGATATTCCCATGTGTCCTCGGGAGCGCTTTTCCTATTATAAGAGTTTGTCCAGGCTTGTCCTTTGCTACAAAAAGGATTGGGCCACCTTGCTGCACTTTATTTACTTTTGTTACTTGTTGCTCGTTACAATTTATCTTATCACAAAACTATCTGTTACCACTTATTTCAGTACTTGCAGAGAATACCTTGCTGAAAACCGCTTATCATTTCCTTCTGCTCCTCGTTGGGTTCGACACTCTTACTTATCGAAAGGACTACGATAGATCCCCTATACTTGTGGGTCATCAAGACTCTTTTCTGGCGCCGTTGCCGGGGAGTGAAGCGCCTTTGGTAGGTGGAATTTGGTAAGGAAAAATTTATTTAGTGTGCTGAAATTTTCTGTCACTTGTTACTATGGAAAGTAATTGTCTGAGGGGCTTGTTCGGGGTATCTTCACCCCGTCCAGTTGAGCCAAGAGTTGCTCCTCAACCTACTGAACCTACTGAACCTATTGAAAATGAAACTCCTTTTGAGATTCCTTCGGGTATGATGGAAAAACTGCTAGCTAACACTTTTGCAGGAGATGGAACAAAGCATCCTGACGAACATCTACGCTATGTGGATGATATTTGTGGACTATTTAAGCTTGCAGGTATACCCGATGATGTTGTTAAGAAGAAGGCTTTCCCTTTATCTTTGGAGGGAGACGCATTGACATGGTATAGGCTATGTGATGATATGAGATCATGGAACTATAAAAGATTGAAATTGGAATTTCATCAAAAGTATTACCCTATGCATCTTGTTCATCGTTATCGGAATTATATATATAATTTTTGGCCTCGCGAAGGAGAAAGCATCGCTCAAGCTTGGGGGAGGCTTAAATCAATGTTATATTCATGCCCCAATCATGAGCTCGCAAGAGAAGTGATTATGCAAAGTTTTATGCTCGGCTTTCTGATAACAATCGCACCATGCTCGATACTTCTTGTGCTGGCTCTTTTATGATGAAGCCTATTGAATTTAGATGGAATTTATTGGATAGAATTAAACGCAACTCTGAAGATTGGGACCTCGACGAAGGTAAGGAGTCAGGTATGACACCTAAGTTTGATTGTGTTAAATCTTTTATGGATACCGATATTTTCCGTAAGTTTAGCACTAAATATGGACTTGACTCTGAGATAGTAGCTTCTTTCTGTGAATCTTTTGCTACTTATGTTGATCTCCCCAAGGAGAAGTGGTTTAAATATCATCCTCCCATAGAAGTAAAAGTAGCTGCACCTATTAAAGTTGAAGAAAAGACTGTCACTTATAATGATCCTATTGTTCCTACTTCTTATGTTGAGAAACCACCTTTCCCTGTTAGAATGAAGGATCATGCTAAAGCTTCAACTGTTGTTCGTAAAAGCAATACTAGGACTTATACACCTCCTGAGCAAGTCAAAGTAGAACCCAATATTGCTATTGTTAAAGATCTCTTGTCTGATAATATTGATGGGCATGTTATTCAATTCTCTGGTGAAACTGCTAGAATTGCTAAACCCTGTGATAGAGATAAACATAGACCTGTGGTAGGCGTGCCTGTTATTTCTGTTAAAATAGGAGATCATTGTTATCATGGCTTATGTGATATGGGTGCTAGTGCTAGTGTTATACCCATTGACTTATACAAAGAAATTATGCATGAGATTGCACCTGCTGAGTTAGAAGAAATTGATGTTACAATTAAACTTGCCAATAGAGATACTATATCTCCAATGGGAATTGTTAGAGATGTTGAAGTCTTGTGTGGGAAAACCAAATATCCCGCTGATTTTCTTGTTCTTGGTTCTCCACAAGATAGCTTTTGTCCCATTATATTTGGTAGACCCTTCTTGAATACTGTTAATGCTAAGATAGACTGCGAAAAGAATGTTGTTACTATTGGCTTGGATGATATGGTTCATGAGTTTAATTTCTCTAAATTTAGTAAACAACATCGTGAGGAAGAATTGCCTAGTAAGGATGAAATTATTGGTCTTGCTTCTATTGCTGTACCTCCTAGTGATCCTTTAGAACACTATTTGCTAGACCATGAAAATGATATGTTCATGAATGAAAGAAGGGAAATAGATGAAGTATTCTTTAAACAGGAACCTATTCTGCAACACAATTTGCCTGTTGAAATCCTAGGGGATCCTCCTCCACCCAAGGGTGATCCCGTGTTTGAGCTTAAACCGTTGCCTGATAATCTTAAATATGCTTATCTTGATGAAAAGAAAATATATCCTGTCATTATTAGTGCTAACCTTTCAGAGCATGAAGAAGAAAGATTATTGAAAACTCTGAAAAAGCACCGTGCTGCTATTGGATATACTCTGGATGATCTTAAGGGCATCAGTCCCACTCTATGTCAACATAAAATAAATTTGGAAGCTGATGCCAAACCAGTTTGTGATCCTCAACGACGTTTGAATCCTAAAATGAAAGAAGTGGTAAGAAAGGAAATACTCAAGCTTCTGGAGGCAGGTATAATTTATCCCGTTGCTGATAGTCAGTGGGTAAGTCCTGTCCATTGTGTCCCTAAGAAGGGAGGTATTACTGTTGTCCCTAATGATAAAGATGAATTGATTCCGCAAAGAATTATCACAGGTTATAGGATGGTAATTGATTTCCGCAAATTAAATAAGGCTACTAAGAAAGATCATTACCCCTTACCTTTTATTGATCAAATGCTAGAAAGATTATGCAAACATACACATTATTGCTTTCTAGATGGTTATTCTGGTTTTTCTCAAATACCTGTGTCGGCTAAAGATCAATCAAAGACTACTTTTACATGCCCTTTTGGTACTTTTGCTTATAGACGTATGCCTTTTGGTTTATGTAATGCACCTGCTACCTTTCAAAGATGCATGATGGCTATATTCTCTGACTTTTGCGAGAAAATTTGTGAGGTTTTCATGGACGACTTTTCCGTCTATGGTTCCTCTTTTGATGATTGCTTGAGCAATCTTGCTCGAGTTTTGCAGAGATGTGAAGAAACTAATCTTGTCTTGAATTGGGAAAAGTGCCACTTTATGGTTAATGAAGGTATTGTCTTGGGGCACAAAGTTTCTGAAAGAGGTATTGAAGTTGATAAAGCCAAGGTTGATGCTATTGAAAAGATGCCATGTCCCAAGGACATCAAAGGTATAAGAAGTTTCCTTGGTCACGCCGGATTTTATAGGAGGTTCATTAAGGACTTCTCAAAAATCTCTCGGCCTCTGACTAATTTATTACAAAAAGATGTACCATTTGTCTTTGATGATGATTGTGTAGAAGCATTTGAAATACTTAAGAAAGCATTAGTCTCTGCACCTGTTGTTCAGCCACCTGATTGGAATTTACCCTTTGAAATTATGTGTGATGCTAGTGATTATGCTGTAGGTGCTGTTCTAGGGCAAAGAGTTGATAAGAAATTAAATGTTATCCATTATGCTAGTAAGACTCTAGACAATGCTCAAAGAAATTATGCTACTACCGAAAAGGAACTTTTAGCAGTTGTATTTGCTTGTGATAAATTCAGACCCTATATTGTTGATTCTAAAGTAACTATTCACACAGATCATGCTGCTATTAAATATCTTATGGAAAAGAAAGATGCAAAACCTAGACTTATTAGATGGGTTCTCTTGCTGCAAGAATTTGATTTGCATATTGTTGATAGAAAAGGAGCTGAGAACCCCGTTGCAGACAACTTATCTAGGTTAGAGAATGTTCTTGATGACCCACTACCTATTGATGATAGCTTTCCTGATGAACAATTAAATGTCATAAGCACTTCTCGTAGCACTCCATGGTATGCTGATTATGCTAATTATATTGTTGCTAAATTTATACCACCTAGCTTCACATACCAACAAAAGAAAAAGTTTTTCTATGACTTGCGACATTACTTTTGGGATGACCCACATCTTTATAAAGAAGGAGTAGATGGTGTTATTAGACGTTGTGTACCTGAGCATGAACAGGAACAGATCCTACGCAAGTGTCACTCCGAAGCTTATGGAGGACACCACGCTGGAGATAGAACTGCACATAAGGTATTGCAATCCGGTTTTTATTGGCCTACTCTCTTCAAGGATGCCCGTAAGTTTGTTTTGTCTTGCGATGAATGTCAAAGAATTGGTAATATTAGTAGACGTCAAGAAATGCCTATGAATTATTCACTTGTTATTGAACCATTTGATGTTTGGGGCTTTGATTATATGGGACCTTTTCCTGCCTCTAATGGATATACTCATATTTTAGTTGCTGTTGATTACGTTACTAAGTGGGTAGAAGCTATTCCAACTAGTAGTGCTGATCATAACACTTCTATTAAAATGCTTAAGGAAGTTATTTTTCCGAGGTTTGGAGTCCCTAGATATTTAATGACTGATGGTGGTTCACACTTTATTCATGGTGCTTTCCGTAAGATGCTTGCTAAATACGACGTTAATCATAGAATTGCATCTCCATATCACCCGCAGTCTAGTGGTCAGGTAGAATTGAGCAATAGAGAGCTCAAATTAATTTTGCAAAAGACTGTCAATAGGTCTAGAAAGAATTGGTCCAAGAAACTGATGATGCATTATGGGCCTATAGAACTGCATACAAAAATCCTATGGGTATGTCTCCGTATAAAATGGTTTATGGAAAAGCATGTCACTTACCTCTCGAACTAGAACATAAGGCATATTGGGCTATTAAAGAGCTCAACTATGATTTCAAACTTGCCGGTGAGAAGAGGTTATTTGATATTAGCTCACTTGATGAATGGAGAACCCAAGCTTATGAAAATGCCAAGTTGTTTAAAGAAAAGGTTAAAAGATGGCATGACAAAAGGATACAAAAGCGTGAGTTTAATGTAGGTGATTATGTATTGCTACACAACTCTCGTTTAAGATTTTTTGCAGGAAAACTTCTCTCCAAATGGGAAGGTCCCTACGTTATCGAGGAGGTCTATCGTTCCGGTGCCATAAAAATCAACAACTTCGCAGGCACAAATCCGAAGGTGGTAAACGGTCAAAGGATTAAACACTACTTCTCAGGTAATCCTATAAATGTTGAAACTAATATTATTAAAACCGTAACCCCGGAGGAATACATAAAGGACACTTTCCAGACCGTTCCAGACTCTGAAAAGGAATAGGTATGTGATACGGTAAGTAAACCGACTCCAAAACAATTTTTAAGGCAATATTTCTCCGTTTTCTAATATTTAGAAAAATAGAAAAATAAGTAGCAGACCGGGGAGGACACGAGGCCTCCACGAGGGTGGAGGGCGCGCCCTACCCCCCTGGGCGTGCCCCCCTACCTCGTGAGCACCTCGTGTGCCCTACGGACTCCGTTTCCTTGCACGATACGTATTTTGGTCGATAAAAATTCATTATATATACTCCCGAAGGTTTTGACTCTCGTATCATGCATATCTCCTCTGTTTTTGTTTCGAGCTATTTCTGTTGCAGATTTAGAGCACCATGACTTCTCCCTCCTCCAACAATGAAGACAAGGATGCCTGGCTGTTGAAGATAGAGTTGAAAAGAGAGGAACCAGAAGAAATCAACAAGGATGAAGGGATCAAGAAGGCCATGGAGGTTCAAGCTCCGGTGGTGAAAGAAGAAGGCATCCCTCAACCTTTACCTAACCTTTTTACTCCAACAGAGCTTGAAGCCTTCACAATGATTGAGTTAGCCCGCATACAGAACAAGTATCTTACACAGGAGAATATTTTGTTGAAGGATCATATTGCTGGGCTCAAGGGAATTATCCGCAAATTGGAGGAGCTTTTACGCTCAATGTGCGATTATCCACCGTCATCATCACCACCTCCATCACCTCCGAGGATATAATCACATGGGTATGGGCACTCCCCTTGGCAACTGCCAAGCTTGGGGGAGGTGCCCTGGTATCATATCACCATCACAACTCCTATCTTTACCGTTTTTCTTAGTTCGATCCTATTAGTAGTATCTTGATTTAGTAGAATAAAGTCATGGCATGATCTAGTTTTGAGTTTTGCTTTATGATCCTTCTTTGTAATCGAGTCCGTGAGCTATATAATAAAGATTAGTGTTGAGTCAAGGGCTTGAGTATTTTGCCATGATCTTGGGTGATTAGAAGAAAAAGAATAAAAAGAATCAAAGAGTTCATATTGATCTTAGTGAAAGTAATGACTTCACATAGAAAGAGTATGATGATTAAAAGTTGTTGGGAGTTGGCAAATATAGCTTTGGTCATCGTTGCAATTAATAGGAAGTAATAAGGAAAGAGAGGTTTCACATATAGATATATTATCATTGACATCTTTTATGATTGGGAGCACTCATTAAAATATGACATGCTAAAGAGTTGATGTTGGACAAGGAAGACAACATAATGAGTTATGTTTTCTTACATCTGAGATAAAGTATGTTGTCATGGATCCTCTACCGTGTTGAGCTTGCCTTTCCCCCTCATGCTAGCCAAATTCTCAGCACTAAGTAGAAATACTACTTGTGCTTCCAAATACCCTTAAACCAGTTTTGCCATGAGAGTCCACCATATCTACCTATGGATTGAGTAAGATCCTTCAAGTAAGTTGTCATCGGTGCAAGCAATAAAAATTGCTCTCTAAATATGCATGACTTATTAGTGCAGAGAAATAAACTTTGTACGAACTTGTTGTGGACGCAATAAAAGCGACGGACTGCATAATAAAGGTTCACATACAAGGGGCAATATAAAGTGACGTTCTTTTGCATTAAGATTTTGTGCATCAACCCTAAACGCGCATGACAACCTCTGCTTCCCTCTGCGAAGGGCCTATCTTTTATTATTATCCTCTACCTTATGCAAGAGTCACGGTGATCTTCACCTTTCCTTTTTCATTTTATCCTTTGGCAAGCTCAGCATGTTGGAAAGAACATGATATATATATATCTAATTGGATGTGGGGGAGCATGAATTATTATTGTTGACATTACCCTTGAGGTAAAAGGTTGTGGGGCAAAACTATAAGCCCCTATCTTTCTCTGTGTCCGATTAAAACTCCGTAACCACAAGTATTGCGTGAGTGTTAGCAATTATGAAGGACTAAGTGATAGTTGAGTATGTGGACTTGCTTTTAAGCTCTGACATAGACTCTTTCCGATGTTATGATAAATTGCAATTGTTTCAATGACTGAGGGTATAATTTGTTGGTCCTCAATAAGGTTTCTGATTCATACTTTGGCTTTGTGAAAAGATCCTCACTTGAACATGAGTAATCATATGACAAAATCTATATATGTTGCTGTTATGAAATAATCATGATGCCTTCATGTCCGTATTTTATTTTTATCGACGCCTCTACCTCTAAACATGAGGACATATTTATTGTTATCGTCTTTTCGCTTGAGGACAAGCGAGGTCTAAGCTTGGGGGAGTTGATACGTCCATTTTGCATCATGCTTTTATGTCAATATTTATTGCATTATGGGCTGTTATTTCACATTATGTCACAATACTTATGGCTATTCTCTCTTATTTTACAAGGTTTACATGAAGAGGGAGAATGCCGGTAGCTGGAATTCTGGGCTGGAAAAGGAGAAAATATTGAAGGACTATTCTGCGCAACTCCAAAAGTTCTGAAACCCCACGGAATACCTTAAAATAAATAAAGAAAAAACGTCGCCAGAGATGAAGGCCAGGGGGCCCACACCCTGCTCACGAGGGTGCCCCCCTGGGCGCGCCCCCTACCTCGTGGGCCCCCTGGTGGCTCTCCGACGTCCATCTTCTCCTATATGAAGTCTTTCGATGAGAAAAAAATAGAAGGCAACCTTTCGGTACGAGACTCCGCAGCCATGAGGCGGAACCTTGGCGGAACCAATCTAGGGCTCCGGCAGAGCTGTTCTACCGGGGACACTTCCCTCCGGGAGGGGGAAATCATCACCATTGTCATCACCAAGGCTCCTCTCATCGGGAGAGGGCAATCTCCATCAACATCTTCACCAGCACCATCTCATCTCCAAACCCTAGTTCATCTCTTGTATCCAATTCTTGTCTCCAAGTCCGGGATTGGTGCTAGTAGGTTGCTAGTAGTGTTGATTACTCCTTGTAGTTGATGCTAGTTGGTTTATTTGGTGGAAGATCATATGTTCAGATCCTTTATGCACATTATTACCCCTCTGATTATGAACATGAATATGCTTTGTGAGTAGTTACGTTTGTTCCTGAGGACAAGGGAGAAGTCTTGCTATTAGTAGTCATGTGAATTTGGTATTCGTTCGATATTTTGATAAGATGTATGTTGTCTAACCTCTAGTGGTGTTATGTGAACGTCGACTACATAACACTTCACCATTATTTGGGCCTAGAGGAAGGCATTGGGAAGTAATAAGTAGATGATGGGTTGCTAGAGTGACAGAAGCTTAAACCCTAGTTTATGCGTTGCTTCGTAAGGGGCTGATTTGGATCCATATGTTTCATGCTATGGTTAGGTTTACCTTAATACTTTTGTTGTAGTTGCGGATGCTTGCAATAGAGGTTAATCATAAGTGGGATGCTTGTCCAAGTAAGGGCAGTACCCAAGCATCGGTCCACCCACATATCAAATTATCAAAGTACCGAACCCGAATCATATGAGCGTGATGAAAACTAGCTTGACGATATTCCATGTGTCCTCGAGAGCGCTTTTCCTATTATAAGAGTTTGTCCAGGCTTGTCCTTTTCTACAAAAAGGATTGGGCCACCTTGCTGCACTTTATTTACTTTTGTTACTTGTTGCTCGTTACAATTTATCCTATCACAAAACTATCTGTTACCACTTATTTCAGTACTTGCAGAAAATACCTTGCTGAAAACCGCTTATCATTTCCTTCTGCTCCTCGTTGGGTTCGACACTCTTACTTATCAAAAGGACTACGATAGATCCACTATACTTGTGGGTCATCAAGGCCTTCCCCTCTATTCTGGCATTCTGCAGTTTAGTCCACAGATACAAACCTTCCATTTGATACCAGTGCATACTTAGTATAGATCTGATGCTTGCGAGTAGTTTGGATGAGTACTCACGGTTGCTTTGCTACCCCTTTTCCCCTTTCTTTCTTCTTTCCAGTTGATGCAACCAGATGGTGGATCCCTGGAGCCAGATGCCACCGCCGACAGATACTGCTACGTGGAGACCGCCGACGACCAGGAGTAGTTAGGAGGTCCCAGGAAGGAGGCCTTGCCTCTTCGATCTTGTTGCTTTTGTGCTAGCCTTCTTAAGGCATCCTTGTTTAACTTATGTTTGTACTCTTATATTGTTGCTTCCGCTGACTCTTGTGTATCAAGCTATGTATTCGAGCCCTCGAGGCCCCTGGCTTGTAATATAAAGCTTGTATTATTTTATTTATCTCTGGAGTTGTGTTGTGATATCTTCCCGTGAGTCCCTGATCTTGATCGTACATATTTGCATGTATGATTAGTGTACGATTGAATCGGGGGCGTCACAAGTTGGTATCAGAGCCGACTGCCTGTAGGATCCCCCTTTCTAACTCCTTGGCCAAAGTTGAGTCTAGTCTTTGAAAAACTGTTTTACTAACATGGATGTGTGGCTTACGGGCCCATGTCGCCATTGGGTGGTATTAGGATCTTTTATTCCTCGTCTATACTCTCGGACTTTGATCTCTCTTCTATTCGAGTTAAATGATTTTGCTAACTCTAACCTTAGGATCTCGTGATCACATCCATCCGAAGATTTGTATTATGACTTTCTTGAATTG
Source organism: Triticum aestivum (assembly GCF_018294505.1). Classification (NCBI taxonomy): domain Eukaryota; kingdom Viridiplantae; phylum Streptophyta; class Magnoliopsida; order Poales; family Poaceae; genus Triticum; species Triticum aestivum. The sequence continues at coordinate 333,731,152 of NC_057801.1, forward strand.
GGAGCCAGGATCTGCTTCACTTTGTCCATGGGCCGCAGAAATCCTTCTGTCGAGGGCACCCTGCATAGTCCCCTGCAGATTCCTCGCTCTAGTGGTTTTCTCCGACGATGATGTAGCCTTTGCTATGTCTCGTTGTTGTATCCCTCCATCGTGTGCAAGCGTGCCGCCTAGTATGTCTAGGATGATCCTCTTGTCCGAACTCCTACTAACAATGTGTATTTGGCTCTATATATGTATCTGTATGTCTTTAATGACTACTGTTTTATACATACTGCGCCTTTGCTCATTGTTCAAGTTACATCATGAATGACTCCATACACCTGCTCCACCCCTTGTTAAACTGTTCCCTGATGTTTTGGCAGAATGTCTGGCGATCCTCCACCTCCACCCTATATGGCCGCAATGATGCAGCAGTTTGAGCTGAATCGTCCGATTATGACTGGAGTAATGGCTCAGTTTCCAAACCAGAATGCTCATTGCTACGTCTTGAGCTTGCGTTGGTTTTCCCCGAAGAGGAGAGGATGATGCAGCACAGTAGCGTAAGTATTTCCCTCAGTTTTTTAGAACCAAGGTATCAATCCAGTAGGAGGTCACGCGCAACTCCCTCGTACCTCCACAAAACGACAGCTACTCGCAACCAACGCGATTAGGGGTTGTCAATCCCTTCACGGTCACTTACAAGAGTGAGATCTGATAGAGATAATATTTTTGGTATTTTTGGTATAAAGATGCAAAGTAAAAAGTAAAAGCAAAGCAAGTAAATAAAGTGATGGAGATTGATATGATGAGAATAGACCCCGGGGCCATAGGTTTCACTAGTGGCTTCTTTCAAGAGCATAAGTATTCTATGGTGGGTGAACAAATTACTGTTGAGCAATTGATAGAATTGAGCATAGATATGAGGTTATCTAGGTATGATCATGTATATAGGCATCACGTCCGTGACAAGTAGATCGAAACGATTATGCATCTACTACTATTACTCCACTCATCGACCGCTATCCAGCATGCATCTAGAGTATTAAGTTAAAAACAGAGTAACGCCTTAAGCTAGATGCCATGATGTAGAGGAATAAATTCATGCAATATGATAAATACCCCATCTTGTTATCCTCGATGGCAACAATATAATACTTGCCTTGCAACTCTTTCTGTCACTGAGTAAGGACACCGCAAGATTGAACCCAAAGCCATGCACTTCTCCCATTGCAAGAACTACCAATCTAGTTAGCCAAACCAAACGGATAATTCGAAGAGACTTGCAAAGATAACTCAATCACACATAAAAGAATTCAGAGAAGATTCAAATATTATTCATAGATAAGCTGGATCATAAACCCACAATTCATCGGTCTCAACAAACACACCGCAAAAAGAAGAAGATTACATCGAATAGATCTCCACGAGAGAGGGGGAGAACATTGTATTGAGATCCAAAAAGAGAGAAGAAGCCATCTAGCTACTAGCTATGGACCCGAAGGTCTGAAGTAAACTACTCACATTTCATCAGAGGGGCTATGGTGATGATGTAGAAGCCCTCCATGGTGGATGCCCCCTCCGGCGGAGCTCCAGAACAGGCCCCAAGATGGGATCTCGTGGATACAGAAGGTTGCGGCGGTGGAATTAGGTTTTTGGCTCCTGATCTGATTGTTCGGGGATACGTAGGTATATATAGGAGGAAGGAGTACGTCGGTGGAGCTTCGAGGGGCCCACGAGGTAGGGGGCACGCCCAGGGGGGCACGCCCTCCACCCTCGTGACCTCCTCGGAAGCTTCTTGGAGTAGGGTCCAAGTCTCCTGGATCACGTTCGGTTGGAAAATCACGATCCTGAAGGTTTCATTCCGTTTGGACTCCGTTTGATATTCTGTTTCTTCGAAATACTCAAAAAGGCAAAAAAACAGCAATTCTGGGCTGGGCCTCCGGTTAATAGGTTAGTCCCAAAAGTAATATAAAAGTGGAAAATAAAGCCCATTATAGTCCAAAACAATAGATAAAGTAGCATGGAGCAATCAAAAATTATAGATACGTTGGACACGTATCAGGCATCCCCAAGCTTAATTCCTACTCGTCCTCGAGTAGGTAAATGATAAAAAAGAATTTTTGATGCGGAGTGATACTTTGGCATAATTTCAATGTAAATCTTCTTAATCATGGTACAAATATTCAGATCCGAAAGATTCAAGACAAAAGTTCATATTGACATAAAAATAATAGTACTTCAAGCATACTAACAAAGCAATTATGTCTTCTCAAAATAACATGGCCAAAGAAAGTTATCCCTACAAAATCATATAGTCTGGCTATGCTCCATCTTCCCCACACAAAGTATTTAAATCATGCACAACCCCGATGACAAGCCAAGCAATTGTTTCATACTTTAACATTTTCAAAACTTTTTCAATCTTCACGCGATACATGAGCGTGAGCCATGGATATAGCACTATATGTGGAATAGAATGGTGGTTGTGGAGAAGACAAAAGGAGGGAAGATAGTCTCACATCAACTAGGCGTATCAACGGGCTATGGAGATGCCCATCAATAGATATCAATGTGAGTGAGTATGGATTGCCATGCAACGGATGCACTAGAGCTATAAGTATATGAAAGCTCAACAAAAGAAACTAAGTGGGTGTGCATCCAACTCGCTTGCTCATGAAGACCTAGGGCATTTTGAGGAAGCCCATCATTGGAATATACAAGCCAAGTTCTATAATGAAATATTCCCACTAGTATATGAAAGTGACGAAATGAGAGACTCTCTATCATGAAGATCATGGTGCTACTTTGAAGCACAAGTGTGGTAAAAGGATAGTAGCATTGTCCCTTCTCTTTTTTTCTCTCATTTGTTTTTCGTTCGGAGTCTCATCCCGACTTGTGGGGGAATCATAGACTCCATCATCCTTTCCTCACTTGGGACAATGCTCTAATAATGATGATCATCACACTTTTATTTTTCTTACAACTCAACAATTACAACTCGATACTTAGAACAAAATTATGACTCTATATGAATGCCTTCGGCGGTGTACCGGGATATGCAATGAAACATGAGTGACATGTATGAAAGAATTATGAAAGGTGGCTTTTGCCACAAATACTATGTCAACTACATGATCATGCTAGCAATATGACAATGATGGAGCGTGTCATAATAAACGGAACGGTGGAAAGTTGCATGGCAATATATCTCAGAATGGCTATGGAAATGCCATGATAGGTAGGTATGGTGGCTGTTTTGAGGAAGGTTTATGGTGGGTGTATGATACCGGCGAAAGGTGCGCGGTATTAGAGAGGCTAGCAATGGTGGAAGGATGGGAAAAAGTGCGTATAATCCATGGACTCAACATTAGTCATAAAGAACTCATATACTTATTGCAAAAATCTAGAAGTTATCAAAGAAAAGTATTACGCGCATGCTCCTAGGGGGATAGATTGGTAGGAAAAGACCATCGCTCGTCCCCGACCGCCACTCATAAGGAAGACAATCAATAAATAAATCATGCTCCGAGTTCATCACAGAATGGTTCACCATACGTGCATGCTACGGGAATCACAAACTTCAATACAAGTATTCTTTAAATTCACAACTACTCAACTAGCATGACTCTAATATTATCACCTTCATATCTCAAAACAATTATCAAGCATCAAACTTATCTTAGTATTGTACGCACTCAAAAGAAAGTTTCACATATCTTGAATACCAAGTATATTAACATTAAGCAAATTACCATGCTATTAACAACTCTCAAAATAATCTAAGTGAAGTATGAGAGATCAAGTTTCTTTAAAAAAAATCCACCACCATGCTCTAAAAGATCTAAGTGAAGCACTAGAGCAAAAGTTATCACGCTCAAAAGATATAAGTGAAGCACTATGAGCGAACTATCAAGCTCAAAAGATATAAGAGAAGCACATAGAGTATTCTAACAAATTTCAATTCATGTATGGCTCTCTCAAAAGGTGTGTACAGCAAGGATGATTGTGGTAAACTAACAAGCAAATACGCAAATAATACAAGACGCTCCAAGCAAAACACATATCATGTTGGTGAATAAAAATATAGCTCCAAGTAAATTACCGATGGAAGTGGACGAAAGAGGGGATGCCTTCTGGGGCATCCCCAAGCTTTGAATTTTTGGTGTCCTTAGATTATCTTGGGGGTGACATGGGCATCCCCAAGCTTAGGCTCTTGCCACTCCTTGTTCCATAATCCATCAAAAGAATTCACCCAAAACTTGAAAACTTCACAACACAAAACTCAATAGAAATCTCGTGAGCTCCGTTAGAGAAAGAAAACAAAAGACTACTTCAAGGTAATGTAATGAACTAATTCTTTATTTATATTGGTGTTAAACCTACTGTATTCCAACTTCTATATGGTTTATAAACTATTTTACTAGCCATAGATTCATCAAAATAAGCAAACAACACACGAAAAACAGAATCTGTCAAAAACAGAACAGTCTGTAGTAATCTGTAACCAACGCAAACTTCTGGAACTCTATAAATTCTACCAAAATAGGAAGTCCTGGACAATTTGTTTATTGATCAGAATCAAAAAGAATTAACGCAAAAGCACGTTCCTGTAATTTATCATAACCAAATTCGTGCGCGCAAAGTTTCTGTTTTTCAGCAGAATCACATCAACTATCATCGTAGGTTATCCTATAGGTCCTACTTGGCACAAACACTAATTAAAACATAAAACCACATCCAAACAGAAGGTAGATGGATTATTTATTCCTAAACATAAGGAAAAACAAAAAACATAAAATAAAATTGGGTTGCCTCCCAACAAGCGCTATCGTTTAACGCCCTTAGCTAGGCATAAAAGCAAGGATAGATCTAGGTATTGCCATCTTTGGTAGGCAATCCATAAGTGGCTCTCATGATAGATTCATATGGTAATTTTATTTCCTTTCTAGATAAGTGTTCCATACCCTTCTTTAAAGGAAATTTGAATCTAATATTCCCTTCCTTCATATCAATAATTGCACCAATCGTTCTAAGGAAAGGTCTACCAAGAATAATAGGACATGAAGGATTGCAATCTATATCAAGAACGATAAAATCTACGGGCACATAATTCCTATTTGCAACAATAAGAACATCATTAATTCTTTCCATAGGCTTTTTAATAGTGGAATCCGCAAGATGCAAGTTTAGAGAGCAATCATCAAAATCACAGAAATCTAGCAAATTACATAAAGTTTTGGGAATAGTAGAGACACTAGCACCCAAATCACATAAAGCATGAAAATCAAAGTGTTTAATTTTAATTTTAATAGTAGGTTCCCACTCATCATAGAGTTTTCTAGGGATAGAAACTTTCATCTCAAGTTTTTCTTCATAAGATTGCATCAAGGCATCAACAATGTGTTTGGTAAAAGCCTTATTTTGACTATAAGCATGAGGAGATTCTAGCACGGATTGCAACAAGGAAATACAACCAATCAAAGAGCAATTTTCATAATTAAACTCCTTGAGATCCAAAATAGTGGGTTTAGCAACATCGCGGTTTTTATTTATTTCAATCCCACTTTCATCAATTTCATCATCAAGATCTAGAAACTCCGAATTCTTAGAACGCCTTCTAAGTAAAGGAAGATAATCTTCAGATTCATCAAGATTCATATTGCAAAACAAAGATTTAATGGGAGACACATCAATAACTTTTAGATTTTCATCTTGATTTTCATAGGGACTCGGTTTAGCGGCCATATTATTGACTAAGGTAGCTTTCATATCCGAGATTTCAGCGGTCATCTTTTCGAGGCGAGCAATTTGGGCCCTTATACCATCAAATTCTTTAGACATGTCATCAAGTTCTTTATTCATAAAGCTCATAAAACTTTTTTGTTCCTTAAGTTCGTTTCTAAAGAAATTATTGTGCTCAAATTGCAAAACTATAAACTTTCTAACATTGCTTTAGATCTCCTCTAGCCTTTTAAGGTGAAGGTCACCAAATCTTGGTAGAGCCATCGCAACAAGCAAACTAACACACGAGCAAACAAACAGATGAGGAAAAAGGCAATGGAAAGAGAGGAGGAGATTGGGAAAGAGAGGGCGAATAAAATGGCAAGGGTGAAGTGGGGGAGAGGAAAACGAGAGGCAAATGGCAAATAATGTAATGCGAGAGATAGGGATTGCGATGGGGACTTGGTATGGTTTACTTGCTTGCGTGAGCCTCCCCGGCAACGGCGCCACAAATCCTTCTTGCTACGTCTCGAGCTTGCGTTGGTTTTCCCCGAAGAGGAGAGGATGATGCAGCACAGTAGCGTAAGGATTTCCCTCAGTTTTTGAGAACCAAGGTATCAATCTAGTAGGAGGTCACGCGCAAGTCCCTCGTACCTGCACAAAACGACAGCTACTCGCAACCAACGCGATTAGGGGTTGTCAATCCCTTCACGGTCACTTACGAGAGTGAGATATGATAGAGATAATATTTTTGGTATTTTTGGTATAAAGATGCAAAGTAAAAAGTAAAAGCAAAGCAAGTAAATAAAGTGATGGAGATTGATATGAAGAGAATAGACCCCGGGGCCATAGGTTTCGCTAGTGGCTTCTTTAAAGAGCATAAGTATTCTACGGTGGGTGAACAAATTACTGTTGAGCAATTGATAGAATTGAGCATAGTTATGAGGTTATCTAGGTATGATCATGTATATAGGCATCACGTCCGAGACAAGTAGATCGAAACGATTCTGCATATACTACTATTACTCCACTCATCGACCGCTATCCAGCATGCATCTAGAGTATTAAGTTAAAAACAGAGTAACGCCTTAAGCAAGATGACATGATGTAGAGGAATAAATTCATGCAATATGATAAATACCCTATCTTGTTATCCTCGATGGCAACAATACAATACGTGCCTTGCAACTCTTTCTGTCACTGAGTAAGGACACCGCAAGATTGAACCCAAAGCCATGCACTTCTCCCATTGCAAGAACTACCAATCTAGTTGGCCAAACCAAACGGATAATTCGAAGAGACTTGCAAAGATAACTCAATCACACATAAAAGAATTCAGAGAAGATTCAAATATTATTCATAGATAAGCTGGATCATAAACCCACAATTCATCGGTCTCAACAAACACACCGCAAAAAGAAGAAGATTACATCGAATAGATCTCCACGAGAGAGGGGGAGAACATTGTAGTGAGATCCAAAAAGAGAGAAGAAGCCATCTAGCTACTAGCTATGGACCCGAAGGTCTGAAGTAAACTACTCACACTTCATCGAAGGGGCTATGGTGATGATGTAGAAGCCCTCCGTGGTGGATGCCCCCTCCGACGGAGCTCCGGAACAGGCCCCAAGATGGGATCTCGTGGATACAGAAGGTTGCGGTGGTGGAATTAGGTTTTTGGCTCCTGTTCTGATCGTTCGGGGATACGTAGGTATATATAGGAGGAAGGAGTACGTCGGTGGAGCTCCGAGGGGCCCACGAGGTAGGGGGGCAGGGGGGCGCGCCCTCCACCCTCGTGACCTCCTCGGAAGCTTCTTGGAGTAGGGTCCAAGTCTCCTGGATCACGTTCGGTTGGAAAATCACGATCCCGAAGGTTTCATTCCGTTTGTACTCCATTTGATATTCTATTTCTTCGAAATACTGAAAAAGGCAAAAAACAACAATTCTAGGCTGGGCCTCCGGTTAATAGGTTAGTCCCAAAGGTAATATAAAAGTGGAAAGTAAAGCCCATTATAGTCCAAAACAATAGATAAAGTAGCATGGAGCAATCAAAAATTATAGATGCGTTGGAGACGTATCACTCATCAACAGCCTGCCCCAATAACACTGCGAGAATTTGTGCGCCTCAACCCATCCATTTTCCGCAACTCCACCAATCCTATGGATGCTGATGATTGGCTTCGTGACATCTTGTTTGAGATGGAGTCAGCTAATGTTTCCCTTGCCAGTTACGTCACCTTTGCGACATTCCACTTGAAAGGTCCAGCTACTCAATGGTGGGAAAGCCACAGGGGTATGCTGCCTGCAGAGACTGTAACCACTTGGCAGGAATTCAGTTAGCCTTCCGTGCACGACACATTCCTCAAGGTCTGATGGACCAGAAGAAGAAGGAGTTCCGCAAACTCTCATAGGGCACAATGACTATGGATGAATATCAGAGGAAATTCCTTGAATTATCCCGCTATGCTGCGGATGACGTCTGCACTGATGCTCGCAAGCAGGAGAAATTTCATGAAGGACTGCATCCCGATATAAAGCTCGCACTTGTTGCTCATGATTGTGCAGACTTTGCAACGCTTGTCAGCCAAGCTTTCCGAACTGAAACTGGTCTAACTGAGTACCGGGAGTCGCTCAAGCATACTCGCATTGTTGGCCCATCCTCAAGTCAGCCTGCTCAGAAACGTCAAGTTTGGATCCCACACAATGTTCATCACCGACCTGCTCCAACACCAAGGTCGTCTTATGTCGCACCTTGTCTGCCTCCGCCGCCGAGACTGCTAACGACTCAGGGTGGACAGTCCAATGTTGTAGGTCCTCCCCATAATGATGGTTTATGCCGCAAGTGTGGACAGCCAGGGCACCTTGCTATCAACTGCCGCCAGGGTCAACCCCAAAATGCTTCACATCCTCTTGTTGGCCATGGGAAGGGCCGTTGAAACCACCCTATCAGAAATTGTAGTGCCAGACCGCCTGCTATGAGTGGTGGTCAAGTCACCCATGTCAAAATTGAAGAAGCTCGTGAGTCCCCAAAAATAATGATGGGTACCCTTCGCGTTAATTCAGTGCCAGCTTCTGTTCTCTTTGATTCAGGAGCATCACATGGTTTTATGTCCCAGCAATTTGCTCGGCTACATGGGTTAGATATGGAAAATTTGCTCACTCCTTTAGTGATTCAATCTCCAGGATCCAAGTGGCAAACAACAATGTTATGCCCTCGCAACCAAATCGAGATTGGAGGTCTACTTTTTCTGGCTTCTCTCTTTGTACTTGGACCTTCCAACATAGACATCATTCTTGGTATGGAATGGTTGACCGCCCATAATGCTTTGATTGAATGTACTACCAAGACAGTCCAGCTCACTCACCCTTCTGGCCAGACAGCCCAATACTCAGCCCGAGCAGCTCAGGATGCCGAGAATCAGATATATGTTCTGAATGCATTAAATGCTTCACCTCTTGAGGGCATAGAGAACATTCCAGTTGTTCGTGATTTCAAAGATGTCTTCCCAGAAGAACTTCCAGGAATACCCCCTGCTAGAGCTGTTGAATTCGTCATAGACTTGAAACCGGGCACAACTCCTATTGCCAAGCGACCCTACAAGATGTCGCCATATGAACTCCTTGAACTTGAGGAAATCGACAAATCTCTTCACAAGGGATTCATTTGTCCTAGTTCCTCTACTTGGGGAGCACCTTCTCTCTTTGTCAAGAAGAAGGATGGTATGAATCGTTTGGTCCAAGATAACCGACCTATCAACCAGGCAACAATTCAGAACAAGTATTCGCTTCCCAGAATCAATGATCTGTATGATCAACTTGCTGGCTCCTCGGTATTCTCTAAACATGATTTGAGGTTGGGTTACCATCAGATTCGGGTTCGTAAAGAGGATATTCCCAAAACCGCCTTCGTTACTCGCTATGGTTCATACGAGTACACCGTCATGTCCTTTGGTTTGACAAATGCTCCAGTGACATTCTCTTGTCTGATGAACTATATATTCATGGAATACCTCGAAAAGTTCGTTGTGGTTTATCTGGATGATATCCTTGTATACTCCAAGAATAAAGAAGAACATGTTGAACACCTTCAACTTGTTCTGGAAAAACTTTGAGAGCATAAACTGTATGCTAAGTATTCCAAGTGTGAATTCTGGCTTCCTGAAGTGACCTATCTTGGGCATGTCATCTCCAAGGATGGTATTGCCGTCAACCCCGAGCGAGTTTAGGCTATTCTCGATTGGACTCCTCCGAAGAATGTCAAGCAAGTCAGAAGTTTTCTCAGACTTGCCAGCTATTACCGTCGATTTGTCAAGAACTTCTCCAAGATTGCCAAGCCCCTGACTAGTCTGCTTCACAAGGGCGTCAAGTTTGATTGGACAAAAAAGTGTCAGGAAAGTTTCCAAGCACTCAAGGACAAGCTGGCTTCTGCCCCAGTGCTTGCTCCGCCAGATACTAAGAAGGATTTTGTCATTTACTGCGACGCTTCACAACAAGGATTAGGCTGTGTCCCAATGCAAGAGCGCAGAGTGATTGCCTATGCCTCTCGTCAACTGCGCCCTCACAAAGAGAACTACCCAGTTCATGACCTCGAGCTTGTTGTTGTCATACATGCACTAAAACGGTGGCGACATTACCTTCTCGGTAATCATTGCGAGATCTTCACCAACCACCAAAGTCTGAAGTATCTGTTTACCCAGCCAGACCTGAACCTCCGTCAGCAGAGATGGATGGAGACTGCAGCAGACTTTGACTTGGGCATTTCTTATACACCAGGCAAGGCTAATGTAATGGCTTCTACTTTGAGCCACAAGTCATATTGCAATCACCTCGAGGTTCAAAAAGTTCATCCCTCGCTTGTTGAAGAATTCAGAAAGCTGAACCTCCATATTGTTCCTCCTGGTGCACTTGCACCCCCTCCTCCGGAATTCCGCAAGATGAACCTTTGCGTTGTTTCCCACGGTTCCCTCAATACCTTGGCTGTTGAACCAGATCTCTTGGACTCCATTAAGAGAATTCAGGGATATGACTCTCACGTTGAGAAGATTAAATGCTACCTCGCAGAAGGAAAGCCCTCATTCTTCACTATTGCTGATGATGGCACTTTGTACTTCAAAGGCCGCCTAGTGGTGTCGTGTAAGGAGAAAAGCCTGGATATGACTAAGGAAGTTATGAAAGAAGCTCATGATACGCCTTTGTCTATTCATCCCGGTAGTACAAAGATGTACCAAGACATTCGTCAGAGATTCTCGTGGTCAAATATGAAGCAAGACATTGCTCGTTACATTGCTGAATGTGACGTTTGCCGTCGTATCAAAGCAGAACATCAAAGGCATGCTGGAACTCTGCAACCTATCTCTATTACTGAATGGAAATGGGACCATGTTGAAATGGACTTTGTCATTGGTTTTCCCAAATCACAGAAAGGTAATGATGCTATTCTTGTCATCATTGACCGGCTTTCCAAGGTTGCACACTTTCTGGCCGTCAAAGAAACGATCACTGCTTGTCAGCTAGCAACTCTCTATATGTCCAGAATTGTTTCGCTCAGACCGTGGCAGCTTATTCACTTCAAGATTCTGGGCAAGCTTCCAAGAAGCTATGGAAACTCATCTGTCATTCAGCACCGCTTTTCACCCTTAGTCTCAAGGACAAGTTGAACACATCAACCAAGTTCTCGAAGACATGCTTCGAGCTTGTGTTATTTCCTTCGGTGAGAAATGGGAGAAATCTCTCCCGTATGTTGAGTTATCCTACAACAATAGCTATCAAGCTAGTCTAAAGATGGCCCCCTTCGAAGTGTTATATGGACGAAAGTGTTGAACCCCTCTGAACTGGTCAGAAACTGGGGAACGCCCACTCTTCAGTCTGGATATTATCCAACACGCCGAAGAACAAGTTCACATCATTCACGAGAATCTCAAGACTACTCAGTCACGTCAAAAGAGTCAGTATGACCGTTAACATAAAGACATGGTCTATGAACCTGGTGAAAAGGCTTATATTTGAGTCACACCAATGAAGGGTGCTCACCGCTTCGGGATCAAGGGCAAGCTAGCTCCTCACTATATTGGTCCATTCACTATTCTTGAAAGGCGTGGAAAAGTGGCATACCAGTTGGAGCTTCCATCGAACCTTTCTCAGGTTCACGATGTGTTCCACGTGTCACAACTCCGTCGCTGCTTCAAGGACCCAATCCAAGCAGTGGATCAGGAAGTGCTCAAGTTGCAACAGGACCTCTCCTATAAAGAGCATCCGGTCCGCATTCTTGACCAAGCTGAACGCCGCACACGTCAGAAGGCGATAAAGTTCCTCAAGGTCCAGTGGTCGCATCACTCTGAAGACGAAGCCACTTTGGAACGCGAGGATCACCTGCGTGATGAATACCCCGCTTTGTTTCCTTCTACCTCCTAAATCTCGAGACGAGATTTCTTGTAGTGGAGGAGAGTTGTAACGCCCGGATAATTATGCTACAGTAAACCACTATTAATGGTGCCATGTCATCGATTTTACTGTTGTTAAGTTCGCTTTGATTCAAAGTCGGTTCCAATTTCAAAAGTAAATAAAAGAAAAAGAAAAGGCAATAACAAAAGAAAAGGAAAAGGGGAGAGGCCCCCGCCCCCTCACTAGGCCAACCAGCCCCGAGACCCAGCCGGCCCACCCCGGCCGGTGTACCCCCCACTAACCCTAGCCTCACCCCACTCTCTCCCCCACTACCTCACTCCTCCCACTTCTCCCCTCCTGGATCGGGATCGACCCCAATCCCACCATCATCTGCCGACACCTGCGCGACCCTGGCGCGCCTCGACGCTGTCGTCCGTTGGATCGCCCGCCACCGCGCCAGACCTCGCCGCGGCGCCCCCTCTCCCTCGATCTGGACGCGCCGCCGCCCGGCGACCTCGCCTCGATGCCGACCACGTCGCCCGCCCTCGCTGCCGAACGCCGCCACCACATCGCATCGTCGCCGTCCAGTCATCCACCATCGCCTCCCCGAGCTCGCTTTCGCACATCTGCAGGGCCGGTGAGGTCCCCTCCTCTGTTCCCCTCTTCTTCCCCTCCCTTCGTCATAGGCGGCTCGCACCGGACGCGCCCCGGCTTCTGCCTGCGCGCCTTCGTCGGGCGCACCCTGGCCTCACTCGTGCCCGACCAACCCCGGCCACACCCCTCGCATCTGCCCGCTCGGGCTCGTCCCTTGGCTCGTGTCGGTGTCAAAATCGGCGGATCTCGGGTAGGGGGTCCCGAACTGTGCGTCTAGGCGGATGGTAACAGGAGACAAGGGACACGATGTTTTACCCAGGTTCGGGCCCTCTTGATGGAGGTAAAACCCTACGTCCTGCTTGATTAATATTGATGATGTGTGTTACAAGAGTGGATCTACCACAAGATCAAGGAGGCTAAACCCTAGAAGCTAGCCTATGGTATGATTGTTGTTCGCCCTATGGACTAAAGCCATCCGGTTTATATAGACACCGGAGAGGGCTAGGGTTACACAAAGTCGGTTACAATGGTAGGAGATCTACATATCCGTATCACCAAGCTTGCCTTCCACGCCAAGGAAAGTCCCATCCGAACACGGGACGAAGTCTTCAATCTTGTATCTTCATAGTCTTGGAGTCCGGCTGATGATGATAGTTCGGCTATCCGGACACCCCCTAGTCCAGGACTCCCTCAGTAGCCCCCGAACCGGGCTTCAGCGACGACGAGTCCGGCGCGTATATTGACTTCGGTGTTGCAAGGCGGGTTCTCCTTCAAACTTCATGTTCCTGTCGAATAGTTGTCCAGCTTCCTTATAAATGTTGCGCTCCTTGGCTTCTACGCCCAATAATGGCCTTCTTCCACGTGTCGTATGAATGCGAAAAGCTAGGGCATTTTTACATTTTACCCCCTAGCCGCACGAACGAGCCACCTATAAGAGAGGCGAGGATCTAGATCCAGCTCACACCATCCTCCATTCGCAAGTTCTCATCGAAGCGCTTCTGACAAAAATCCATTCCATCATGGATAGTCGACGCGGCTCCTCCTCTCGCGCTCCCAGCCCTAAGCCAGGGGATTGGGGGAGATGCTTAGTTCCACATAGCGAGCTAGTGGCGCTCCAAACCGAGGGATATCTTCCCCAGCTTTCATGGTTCCGGTTCGAGCCGGACTAGCCACCTTCAAGGGTGGCAAGCAGGCGGAGAGCGTCCCCAGCCCTTCCAAAGGAGAGCGGGTATGCTTCGTCCCTTATCTAATAAGGGGGCTCGGATTCCCCATACATCCGTTTCTCCGGGGGCTCCTGGAGCTCTACGGACTCCAGCTTCACCACCTCACACCTGCCTCCATTTTGCACATTATGGGCTTTGTAGCTCTTTGCGAGCTGTTCCTGGGCATCGAGCCCCATTTTGCGTTGTGGAAGAGATTGTTTTGCCTTGTACCCCATTCTTATGAGGGGTCAATATATCAAGTGGGCGGAGCCGAAATATGGCGCATCGCCGGGACCGGATATCTATCCGGCACCCCGAAGAAGGCGTCCGAAGGCTGGCCTTCGGAATGGTTCTACATGGAGGACGCCCCTCTGCCGGATCCAGTTCGGATCGGCCTCCCGGAGTTCAACAATGCTCCCTTGAAGAAACGCCTGAGTTGGCGCCCGCGGAGCCCTCAATGGGAGGAGGATGGGAGCGTCCATTATCTGATGGGCCGGATTAGGTTACTGGCCCACTCCGGATTGACCATGATTGGAATCATGGCCACGTGCATTATGCGAGGGGTGCAGCCACTCCAATATAGGGGCCACCCTATGTGGGATTTCAACGGGGAAGACGACACCACCCGTCACGGCCGCAGAGGGCCGAGCTCGGCAGCCGATCTGGCAAAGATCCTGTCCGGCTTGTACAAGGGGGAGGAGGAGGACTTTCTCCGCACGAATCCATTGAACGGATTCTCCATGAATAACCCTCGGAGCTGGGTAAGCGGACGTTTATCTACCCAATCCATACTTCCAAAGTTAAGTATTTTACTTTGTGATTTCGACGCAGGAGCTGCGCCGGGATGTGGAGGGCATACAAAGCCTAACTCCACAGCCCGAGGATCCGGAACGATCCCTTGATCCGACCTCCGAAGAGGATCCGGACATAAAGGTGGAGCTGATTGACGGGGTGTTCCACCAACTTAGCATGGACAATGCTCTAGTCGCCATTACGGCTGACTACCCTGGCTTGATTCCGGCCTCCCAGGTGACTACAACCGAGGTCTTGACACCATCATTTGATCCGTGCTCAATTCTGACCATCCTATACTGATGGTGCATCGCAGGAGGTGCCTTTAAGGTGGGAAGCCGAACCTGCGGCGGCTGACCAGCAAGGGTCAGTTCGGCCCAGCAGGCGGAAGAGGAGTGCGATGCAAATCGAAACGTCGCCGCAACGGTACGGCGCACTATTGTTTTTAAGGGAAGGATCCCAATGAGGTATATTAACGCTCATAACTCTTTCTAGGAGGAAGAGCGCTCGCCGGACAGTGTCCGGAGAGGTTGCCAATCAAGCCTCCGCCAGCCATGCTCCATCGCGTGGTCCGGAAGTGGAGGCGAACACAAGGCAAGAGCCGGATGCTCCTCCGACAGAGGATGCCGACAGGCTGTCCGCCACCCAGTTTGAGGTGGAGAGCGCCATGAATCACAGGCGTCGCCGGACAGTTCTTCGTGACGCGTGTTTCTCCCCGGAGGCGTTGAATGCCTTTGATGCGGGAAACGCGCACCTCTGTGCTGCTCAAGATGGTTTAACCAGAGCCACGGAGCAGTATGTGAAGGACATACGGGTAAGTAATTTTAATAGTTACATATGCTTTTAGCCCCCGAGACTTAAAATAGTTAAAACAACTGATTTAAGGATCATTTATTATGCAGGATCTTACGGAGAAAAATACCCACCTGTCCCAGGAGCTCCAAGAGTGCAAGGCCCAACTTGAGGCCGCACTAGCCGCCACCGGGGGAGCCACCGAGACCCCCGTCGGTAATACGTGCTTCGAAAATAGAAGTAGTTAACAAAGTGCGGCGTGTGCGTAAATCTGACAATAATATTGCAGAGGGCACCGGACTAAATCCGGACAAGCAACAGCTACTGCGTCAGCTAAAGGCCGGCGAGAGGGTGCTTCTGAAGGTGCAGCAGGAGAGAAACAAGCTCCAAGATGCCCACACCCAGCTAGGAGAAGAGCTGAAAGGTGTTCGGGCCCAGCTGTTGGGCTCCGTGAAGAAGAATTAGCGGCTTCGTCGCAGCATTTATAGTAAGTGCTTGAGCAAATTCCTTTGAAAAGAAGAATTCGGCGAGGAAGTCGATTGACAGAAATGTGTCTTTTAGGTGTGGTCATAGGTCACCCTATAGAGGAAATGCCCAGTTCAACGGGTGACCAACTTCTCGAGCTGGTTCAACTGCTCGAACGTGTTCGGCAGGTGGTGAGTGGCGTCGTTCAGGCTTTATGGCCTTCCGTCTCCCTACCCGAGGGCCTTGGAGAGCTTGCTGAGAAGCTTCAGGGAGCACGGCGATGCCTCCGTCTGTGGAAAATGTCGGCCTGCCATCAAGGCGCCAGGGAGGCCTGGGCCATGGTGAAGACGCGGTATCCGAAGGCTGACGCAAACCACATGGCCGAGGTCGGACCTGCAGGGCCTGATGGGAAGGAGATCCCTGTGAGCTTAATGTACGGCCAAGTAGAACTGGCCGCAAAATATTCCCAACAGGACTGTAAATTAGACAGCCTGTTAGATGGAATTGAAGAGGAGTACAATCAGTCAGTTTGATTATGTAATTTGAAATGACATGTAAAATGCCTTCTAGCCGGATTGTAGATCGTTTGTCTGTGCGGACCTTTTCGCTTCAACCTCCGGACCCAATAGTCCGGAGTGTGTCCGAATACCCTTACAGTTATAGAAGAACCGGGGCATGCGTGGAGACAAGGCGTCGGGGTCATAATTGCTTTATCAGACAAGTGCCCAACTAGCTATGTCATATTACATGGTTAGTAAGAAACATCTTCCAGGGAGAATAGTTCCGTTAAGGGTTCCTTTCCCTGGGAGGCATGCCCTAAAGTGCATGTCTGGACTGCGAAAATAGCAGAAAAAGCATCTGGGGGCAAATAAATAAGTAAGTAATAAATCATCTTTCAAGTCACCGACCGAATATTCTCTTAAGAACGCTAGCTTTTGGCTTCACCCAGTCTGAGGTACACATCCGGCTGAACCGGCAGTAACAATCGCACAGGTGCTCCCTTTACCTCCTAGCCGAACAATCGGGAACGTAGGGGTAAGCACAGGAGCCAGGCAACCCAGCTTGGCCAAAACTTAAGTCATATCGATGCATATAATGCTGAATAAAAGGTACATGCGGAAGTGTGACACATGTGTTGGGCATGAAGCCCGTATAAATAAGCTTCTGTTAAAGAAGCCCCCAGGTATAACGAGTGCTAGGAGCACATCGAGTGTGTGCGAACAATGCGCAAATCAGCCTATCAAAGGTATTGAGAAAAAAAAAGTGGGAAGAAGGAGGAGGACAAGAGATAGTGAAAATGTAAAAAGGTGGACGGGGGAGTGAGACGAACTCTGAGTCCGGCGTTAGGCGTAGAATCTTCGGAGACGGGCTGCGTTCCATGGGTTCGGCTCGAGTCGGTTGTCAGATGCGTTACGTAGACGGTATGCTCCGCCGGTCAGGACTTGGTCGATGATGAAGGGACCTTCCCACTTGGGCTTAAGTTTGTCCTTTTTCTTGTCCGGCAGGCGTAGAACAAGTTCGCCAACATTGTAAGCTTTGGCCCGTACTTCTCTGCTGTGATATCTTCGAGCTTGCTGTTGATAAAATGCGGAACAAGCTTTTGCCACGTCCCACTCCTCCTCTAAGGCGTCCAAACTGTCCTGCTGATCCAGCTCGGCTTCTCTTTCTTTGTACATGCGCACGCGAGGTGAGTCATGAATTATATCGCAGGGCAGAACTGCCTCTGCGCCGTACACCATAAAAAATGGTGTGAATCCGGTAGTTCGGTTTGGCGTGGTCCGCAGCCCCCAGAGTACGGAGTCGAGCTCCTCTACCCAGTGCGTGTTAGATTCCTTGAGGGACCGCACTAGTCTGGGTTTGATGCCGCTCATGATTAGACCATTTGCTCGCTCGACTTGACCATTAGTTTGAGGGTGATAGACTGAAGCGTAGTCGAGCTTGATGCCCATGTTTTTGCACCAGAGTTTAACCTCGTCGACCGTGAAATTCGTGCCGTTATCAGTGATGATGCTGTGGGGGACGCCAAAACGGTGTACTACCCCGGATATGAAGTCTATCACAGGTCCGGATTCTGCCGTTTTAACCGGCTTAGCTTCAATCCATTTGGTGAATTTGTCCACCATGACCAATAAGTATTTGCGCTTGTGTTTTCCCCCTTTAAGGGGGCCAACCATGTCAAGCCCCCAGACCGCGAACGGCCAGGTGATGGGTATAGTTTTGAGGGTGGTGGGTGGCATGTGGCTCTGATTAGCAAAGAGCTGGCAACCGACGCATCGTCGGACTAAGTCCTGAGCATCTGCCTGGGCTGTTGGCCAATAAAATCATGTACGGAAGGCCTTGCCTACAAGGGCCCAGGCTGCGGCGTGGTGCCCGCCGAGTCCGACGTGAATTTCAGCCAGTAGATTTTGCCCCTCCTCCTCGGAGATACACCTTTGAAGGACTCCGGTTGTGCTTTTCTTATAAAGTTCTCCCTCATGGACCTTGTAGGCTTTAGATCGCCGAACTATGCAGCAGGCCTCGTTTTGGTCTTCGGGAAGTTCCTGCCTAATTAAGTAGGCTAGGAATGGTTCCGTCCACGGGGCAATTACTGCCATTATTTCGTGGGCTGAAGGTGTTATTTCATTGGCTGAGCCGCCGATCGTGTCAGAATTGTCTGTGTTAGGTGATGCAGCTGGCTCCGGATTGTTATTTCCGGACTCCTCTTCCCATAATACGGATGGCTTAAAGAGCCGTTCCAGGAAGATGTTTGGAGGGACGGCGTCTCGTTTTGCGCCGATGCGTCCTAACACATCTGCTGCCTGGTTATTATCCCGGGCTACATGATGGAATTCGAGTCCTTCGAACCGAGCTGACATTTTTAGGACGGCGTTGCGGTAAGCTGCCATTTTCGGATCTTTGGCGTCAAAGTCTCCATTTACTTGGGATATTGTGAGGTTTGAATCCCCGCGCACCTCTAGGCGTTGAATGCCCATGGAGATTGCCATCCGGAGGCCGTGTAGAAGGGCCTCGTATTCGGCTGCGTTGTTGGAGTCCATGTACATTATTTGAAGTACGTATTGGACTGTGTCTCCAATTGGGGACGTCAAGACGACGCCAGCCCCCAAGCCAGCCAACATTTTGGATCCGTCGAAATGCATGATCCAATTGGAGTACGTGCCATACTCTTTAGGGAGTTCGGCTTTGGTCCATTCGGCGACGAAGTCAGCCAGGACTTGCGACTTTATAGCTCGCCGAGGTTTGTAGGTTATGTCAAATGGTAAGAGCTCAATGGCCCATTTTGCAACCCTGCCCATTGCGTCGCGATTGTTTATAATATCGTTGAGAGGTACTTCGGAGGCCACCGTTATGGAACACTCTTGAAAGTAGTGTCGCAGCTTCCGGGATGCCATGAACACCGCATACGCTATCTTTTGATAATGTGGGTACCGGGACTTGCATGGAGTTAAGACAGTGGATACGTAGTACACTGGTTTTTGAAGAGGGAATATGTGCCCTTCAGTTCCTCGTTCGACGACGAGTACCGCGCTGACAACTTGATGTGTTGCTGCGATATATAATAACATAGGTTCGCCCAGGTTGGGCGCGGCCAGGACCGGATTTGTTGCCAGTATGGCCTTGATTTCTTCGAGTCCGGCCGTGGCGGCATCCGTCCATTCAAAGTGTTCGGTGCGCCGGAGGAGGCGATAGAGGGGCAGAGCCTTTTCTCCCAAATGGGAGATGAAGCGGCTTAGAGCCGCTACGCACCCAGTTAGTTTTTGTATTTGCTTGAGGTCTTTTGGGATATCCAATTGTGACAGAGCTTGGATCTTGGCTGGGTTTGCTTCAATTCCTCTACCGGATACAATGAAGCCCAAAAGCTTTCCAGCTGGTACTCCGAAGACACACTTTTCCGGGTTGAGCTTAATGTCATATGCTCGGAGGTTGTCAAATGTCACCCTCAAGTCGTCTACTAGAGTTTCGACGTGTTTGGTCTTGACGACCACATCGTCTACGTATGCCTCTACTGTTTTGCCTATTTGGGTAGCCAGACATGTCTGAATCATGCGCTGATATGTTGCGCCGGCGTTTTTGAGTCCGAAGGGCATTGTGTTGAAGCAGAATGGCCCATATGGAGTAATGAATGCCGTTGCGGCCTGGTCTTTTTCCTCCATCTTGATTTGATGGTATCTGGAGTATGCATCGAGGAAGCACAATGAATCGTGCCCTACAGTAGCATCGATGATTTGGTCGATGCCAGGGAGAGGGAAAGGGTCCTTTGGACAGGCCTTGTTAAGGTCTTTGAAATCGACGCAGAGGCGCCAGGATTTGTCCTTTTTGGGTACCATTACCAGGTTGGCTAGCCAGTCCGGATGTTTGATATCTCTGATGAATCCGGCTTCTAAGAGTTTGGCTAGCTCCTCTCCCATAGCCTGTCTTTTGGGTTCGGAAAATCGCCGAAGAGCTTGTTTGACTGGCTTGAATCCTATTAGGATATTTAGGCTGTGCTCTGCCAGCCTGCGTGGGATTCCTGGCATGTCTGAAGGGTGCCATGCAAAAATGTCCCAATTTTCCCAAAGGAATTCTCGTAGTGCGGCTTCTACATCAGGATTTAATTGTGCTCCAATGGATGCCGTCTTTGTGGGGTCTGTTGGATGGACCTGAAATTTGACTATTTCGTCTGCTGGTTTAAAAGAGGTGGACTTGGACCTCTTATCGAGTATCACATCGTCCCTATCCACCGTGGAGCGCAGCGCAGTTAATTCCTCTGCCGCTAGGGCTTCGGATAATGCCTCTAGGGCCAGTGCGGCTGTCTTATTTTCAGCGCGGAGTGTTGTATCTGGATCACTGGCGAGAGTGATTATTCCATTGGGTCCGGGCATTTTGAGCTTCATGTACCCGTAATGGGGTATAGCTTGGAAGATTGTGAATGCCTCTCGCCCTAACAAAGCGTGATATCCGCTGCCGAATGGGGCCACTTGGAACGTGACCTCTTCGGACCTATAATTGTCCGGCGAGCCGAACACTACATCTAGTGTGATTTTTCCTGTGCAGCGTACTTCTCGACTAGGGATTATTCCCCTGAAGGTTGTGCTGCTTCGCTCAATGCGGCTCCAGTCAATTTCCATTTTTTGAAGGGTTTCCTCGTAGATGAGGTTTAATCCGTTGCCGCCATCCATGAGTACCTTGGTAAGACGAAAGTCGTCCACTATCGGACTGAGAACTAATGCGGCTGGTGCTCTAGCTGTTTGGAATTTAGGTTCGTCGCTGGCATTGAAGGTGATAGCCGTGTCGCTCCATGGATTTGTTGTTGCTACTTGGTAGACTTCGGCAAGACTGCGGATTGTTCGTTTCCGCATGTTATTTGATGCAAAAGTCTCGAAGACTTTTAATACCGTACTGGTGCTGCTGGGCTGGTTGCCCGGGGCTAAAAAGCCTTCGCCACTTTTGGCCACCTGCCGTAATATCCAACATGCTCGAAGGCTATGTGTTGGACTGGCGCCCTCCGTACTGTGGATTTTGCAGGGTCCGTTGAGCCATCCCTCCAGTACGGTTCCGTACCCTTTATGGGGTTTTTGCTTTTTGGTTTTTAACCTAGGTGCTTGAGTATGACGCACCCTTTTATTTCGGACTGGGGTTGTATTCAGGGCCGGATTGTCCCAAAACCTAGTTTCGGTTTTCCAGGCACTTTCCATCGCGCAGTATTTTTGTACAATGGTCACTAGGTCGGCGAAGCGTGTAACTTCGCGATGACTGATGGCGTTTATGATTCCCTTGTCCATGCAATTGTTGCAGAAGATTGTCGCGCTTTCTTCACGGCAGTCCTTTATCCTGCCCATCACCAGGAGGAATCTGGCCCAGTAATGATGTACTGTTTCATTGGGCTCTTGCCGTATTTGAGATAGATCGCTTATGTTTGGGTGGGCAGGCAGAATCAAGTTCGGAACCCCGTCCAATCTGAGGCTCAAAGGCCATGAAGCTTCCGGATTCAGAAGCTTGATTTGCTGGACGCTTTCCCACAAATCTGGTCTGATGCCTGACTTTAGGTTCAGTATTTGATTAGCGTCCGTCCCTCCGCGGGAATCCGGCATGGAGGGATCGGTAATCCGGACATAGTTGGTTTTTATCATAGAAGAAGAGTCGCCGCATTGTTCCTCTACCACGACAACGTGGTGGGTAACCTGGGGAGAGTTGATTTCTCTCAGATCGGTTTTAAGCCCAATCTGATCGTAGTCAGTAGCGACTCCCAGGGCGGCGATGCGATCCAAGAGCTCGTTTACGGAGGAGAGCTCAATCGGATCTAGCTGCTCGGCGAATTCTGAGCTGACGTGAAGATTGCTTTTAATGACTTGAGAGGTCATTGTCGGAGCGGTGGCCGAACAGGCGGTCATAAGAAAACCGCCTAGCCGGATAGTCTGGCCAGCGGCCAAAGCAACCTTGACGATGGTGCCGTCTTTAAAGACGGGAAAAGGCATCCTTCCTAATGGTGACGGCACAGAGGAACTCTCAATGAAAGCACCAATGTCGGTGTCAAAACCGGCGGATCTCGGGTAGGGGGTCCCGAACTGTGCGTCTAGGCGAAAGGTAACAGGAGACAAGGGACACGATGTTTTACCCAGGTTCGGGCCCTCTTGATGGAGGTAAAACCCTACGTCCTGCTTGATTAATATTGATGATGTGTGTTACAAGAGTGGATCTACCACGAGATCAAGGAGGCTAAACCCTAGAAGCTAGCCTATGGTATGATTATTGTTTGCCCTATGGACTAAAGCCATCCGGTTTATATAGACACCGGAGAGGGCTAGGGTTACACAAAGTTGGTTACAATGGTAGGAGATCTACATATCCGTATCGCCAAGCTTGCCTTCCACGCCAAGGAAAGTCCCATTCGGACACGGGACGAAGTCTTCAATCTTGTATCTTCATAGTCTTGGAGTCCGGCTGATGATGATAGTTCGGCTATCCGGACACCCCCTAGTCTGGGACTCCCTCAGCTCGCCTTGGCTTCGGCCGCCTCCTCCTCCCAGCGCCGTGCCGCCCCTGCCCGACAGCCTCGCCGCCGTCGTTGTTGCTTCACCGTGCCATGCCCCAGTGGCCTCACCCTGTTCCTCCAATCGGGCTTGGTGTCGCGCGGGTTGCGCTTGCCACCGCGCCCGGTGGCGCCTAGCACCCGCACCCGGCGCCCGATATGGCCCCTTGGGCCTATGACACGGGGGGCCTGTCCCCAAAAAGTTAAAAATAAAATTAGAAATAATAATAACAATTAGTTAGTTAATTAATTAATTAATTAGGTAATTAATTAACTTAATTAACTCTCGTAATTTACCTAATTAACTTGATTAGTTAATTAAAACTGTTAATTAGTTGTTAGTCTATGACAGAACGACCCCACACGTCAGTTTGACCAGTCAATGCTCTGTTGACTGCTGACATCATGATGACGTCGTAATTCCAATTTTGAATTAATAATAATTTCGAAATATTATTAAAACTTTGAAAAATGATATAAAATAAACCATAGATTGGATGAAAATGTTTTCTACATGAAAGTTGCTCAGAACGATGAGACGAATCCGAACACGCGGTCCGTTTGTCTGCCACATGTTCCTAGAATAGCTAACATGCAACCTTTCCCCTCTAGTTCATCTGCCTGACAGACGTCCGGAACCGGGAAAACTTTCCCGGATGTTGTTCCCCTTTACCGGTATTGTGTAGCACCGCGTTAGAACACGTCTAGCTCTGGCTGTTCTCCTGTTATGCTCTTGCTTGCTATGTATTTACTATTTTCTCCCCCTCTTCTCTTCGGTAGACCCCGTGACGGCTGCCGATGCCGCTGTGATCGACTATGTCGATGACGACCCCTCCTTCTCACCTGAGCAACCAGGCAAGCCCCCCTTTGATCATCCTGATATCAGCCATTCTATTCTGTCATGCTTGCGTTAGATTTTGCTACTGTAATTGATTGCTCCTATTCTGATGCATAGCCTGCTTTTGTACCTGCTTATTGTTATCTACCTGCTTATCCTAAACTACTTAGTATAGGTTGGCTAGTGATCCATCAATGACCCCCAACTTGTCCTTGTTGCCCCTGCTTCATCTTTGACGACTCGATCAACGTGATTGAGGACCAGAGTCTGACACCTCACATCACATCACGCCCCTTTAGTTGCTCGACTCTGCAGAGCTACTATCGAGTGCCGAGGGTGATCCCTCATTACGCACTCCTGATGATAATTCAGTAGTGTAGCTATTCGGTTGTGGTCATCGAGGGTGGTTCCTCTTTCACCATTCCCGATATGGCTCTGTTGTGCGACACCTCAAGTGTGAACCTCGAGGGTGGATCTTCTTACGTTCACCTTGATGATTACATCGAGTGGAATCCTCCGGGGGTGATTCCTCGGGTTTTCCCCTTGATGTTTGGACACACGGTTACCTTGACTTTACTTGAGACCTTGGTGAAAGTTGGGCGGGCCCAGAGAGCACCCGCAAGATGGTTACGTGCATGGCCGGGCATTCTAGGCCCTTGTCGTAAGTCCACGAGACGGGGCGACGGGGTCACTTTCGATCATGAGTCTCTGCTCGTCTCCGCAAGCTAATAATACACTATGGTTTGGGTATTTTTTATGAGTTGGCCTCTGGCCTTTACACACCAACCACCATGCGAGAATAGTTATGGGCCTCGGCGTCGTGGTATCAACCGAAGCTTTGTCAGACGTCCAGTTCAGCAGTGCGGCACGGCTGGGCCGGCACCCCAAAGGTGGTGCCTAGGTCCGCCCTGCATGCAACGACTCGGAGTGCAACAGGAGATGGGCCCAGACCCTAGAGTGCTTAGGAGGTAGACCAGCGGGGACCTCTCTGCTGAGCCTAGGTAGGGCTGCGACGTGTTGATCTTCCGAGGTCGGGCATGACCCAGGATAGTGTGTCCGGCCAGAGTAATCAAGCGTGTTGGAAAACGTGGTGCACCCCTACAAGGAAGATTACCTATTAATAGACGTGTCCGCGGTAATGGACGTTCAGACTTATATCCTGATCTTATACAACTACAAATGGATACTTGAGATATGTGGCTCCGGGATTGCTTTCTCACAGAGTCAAGGAAGGATGTCTGGGCGTTAATGTTACAACATGTTTGATCATTATAAACTGTTATTCTTTACTCTTCTACATGCTGCAAGATGCTTGGAGCTGCTTGAAGATGCTAGTCTTTGATAGGCTAGGCCTTCCCCGTTTCACAACCTGTTTCGCAACCTGTTTCACACCTGTTTCACAACCTGATCAAGAGAAAATCACCTTTACTTGTCCTTCTGGAACTTACGCTTTTAGACATATGCCTTTTGGTTTATGCAATGCACCTGCTACCTTTCAAAGATGTATGACTACTATATTCTCTATTTTCTGTGAAAAGATTGTTGAGGTTTTCATGGATGATTTTTCCATTTATGGAACTTCTTTTGATGATTGCCTAAGCAATCTTGATTGAGTTTTCCAGAGATGTGAACAAACTAATCTTGTCTTGAATTGGGAGAAGTGCCAGTTTATGGTTAATGAAGGTATTGTCTTGGGGCATAAAATTTCTGAACGAGGTATTGAGGTGGATAAAGCTAAAGTTGATGCAATTGAGAAAATGCCATGCCCTATAGATACTAAACGTATTCATAGATTCCTTGGTCATGCTGGTTTATATAGGAGATTTATTAAAGACTTCTCTAAAATTTCTTGGCCTCTCACAAATCTTTTACAAAAGTATGTTCCATTTGTTTTTGATGATGATTGTGTACAAGCCTTTGAAACACTTAAGAAAGCCTTAATTACTACACCTATTGTTCAACCACCTGATTGGAACTTGCCTTTGGAAATTATGTGTCATGCTAGTGATTATGTTGTTGGTGTTGTTCTAGGACAAAGAGTTGATAAAAAAACTAAATGGCATTCATTATGCTAGCAAAACTCTAGACAATGCCCAAAGAAATTATGCTACTACTGAAAAGGAATTTTTAGCAGTTGTGTTTGCTTGTGATAAATTCAGATCTTACATTGTTGATTCTAGTTACTGTTCACACCGATCATGATGCTATTAAATATCTCATGGAAAAGAAAGATGCTAAACCTAGACTCATTAGGTGGGTTCTCTTGCTACAAGAATCCGATTTACATATTACTGATAGGAAAGGAGTTGAGAACCCCGTAGCTAATAACTTATCTACGTTAGAGAATATCCTTAATGGCCCACTACCTATTGATGATAGTTTTCATGATGAACAATTAGTTGCAATAAATGTTTCTCATAACACTCCTTGGTATGCTGACTATGCTAATTATATTTTTGCTAAATACATACCACCTAGTTTCACATACCAACAAAAGAAAAAGTTCTTCTATGATTTAAGACATTACTTTTGGGATGACCCACATATTTATAAAGGAGTAGATGGTATTATTAGATGGTGTCTACCTGAGCATGAACAGAGACAAATCCTACGAAAATGTCACTCCGAAACTTATGGAGGGCATCATGCGGGAGATAGAACTGCTCACAAAGTATTGCAATCTGGTTTTTATTGGCCTACGCTCTTCAAGGATGCCCGTAAGTTTGTTTTATAATGTGATGAATGTCAAAGAATTGGTAATATCGGTAAGCGTCAAGAAATGCCTATGAATTATTCACTTGTTGTTGAACCATTTGATGTTTGGGGTTTTGATTATATGGGACCGTTTCCTTCCTCTAATGGGTATACACATATTTTAGTTGCCGTTGATTATGTCACTAAGTTGGTAGAAGTTATTCCAACTAGTAGTGTTGATCACAACACTTCCATTAAAATGCTTGAAGAAGTTATTTTCCCAAGGCTTGGAGTCCCTAGATATTTAATGACTGGTGGTGGTTCATACTTTATTCATGGTGTTCTCCGTAAAATGCTTGCTAAGTATGATGTTAACCATAGAATTGCATCACCCTATCATCCACAATCTAGTGGTCAAGTTGAACTTAGCAATAGAGAAATAAAGCTAATATTACAAAAAAAATTGTTAATAGGTCCCAAAAGAATTGGTCTAAAAAATTGGATGATGCACTTTGGGCCTATCGAACAACATATAAAAATCCTATGGGTATGTCTCCCTACAAAATGGTTTATGGAAAAGCTTGTCATTTGCCTCTTGAGTTAGAACATAAAGCAAATTGGGCAATTAAAGAACTCAACTATGATTTCAAACTTCCAGTGAAAATAGGTTATTTGATTTTAGCTCACTAGATGAATGGAGAACCCAAGCTTATGAAATGGCAAGTTGCTTAAAGAAAAGGTTAAAAGATGGCATGACAAAAGAATCAAAAAGCGGGAATTTAAAGTTGGTGAATATATTCTTTTGTACAACTCTCGTTCCAGATTCTTTGCAGGAAAGCTCCTCTCTAAATGGGAAGGACCATATATCATCGTGGAGGTTTATCGTTCTAGAGCCATTAAAATAAATAATTCCGAAGGTACTAACCCAAAGGTGGTCAATGGGCAAAGAATTAAACATTATATCTCAGGTACGCCTATTAACGTTGAAAGTAATATTATTCAAACAATGACACCGGAGGAACACGTAAAAGAAACCTTCCAGAACACTCCAGAATAATCGAAAAAGAGGAGGTACGTGATACGATAAGTAAACGGACTCCGAAAAATCAACAAGAATATTTTCTGTCAGTTTTGGAATTTAAAACAAAACAGAAGCTAGCCAACTCACCTCCAGGATGCTCCCTTGATTAGCTCCTTCGTCGGCCGTCCGATCTGGCTTCTGGCGTGTCTGAACCGTCGGATCTTCACCTGCAGTCAAACCTAATTTCACCTCGCGGTCGTTTTCATAGTCCAATGACTGGTGGGCTCATGTCGGGCGCTCGTTGGCTGGGTTGGCCCTTTCCGCATGCAGGAGGATTTGCCCCAATCAGCTCGGGTGCTCCGCACCCAATCACCCGCGTCTCGCGGCTCTCGCCCCACCCCAGCCACCAAACAAGGAACCCTAGCCACCTTTCTCCTTCCCCTCGACCCCCACGAGCCGCTGCACCCCTCCCTCTCCCTTCCGTGCGTGTGCTCGGCCAAGGACGCCGCCGTCACCCTCGGCTCCTCCTCCAGCACCTCGCCTTTTTCTCCTCCTCGCCTTCCCATCGCTCGTGTGCATGTCGCCGCCGTCGAAGAACAGGACAATGCGGGTCTCTTTCTCCTTTTCCTTCCGCCGGATCTAAGGCGTGCGGCCGTGGAGGCGAGCCTCTCCGGTGGCGGCGGCAAAGGGCGACCGCATGGATCGTTCCCTGCAGGAGAGAGAAGATGGGAGAGAGGGAGAGAAGGAAGGAGAGGAGGGAGGCCCGGTGGCGGACGGGAGAGGGTCACCGACCGGCGCCGGCGAGGTCAGGTGCGACCTAGTGGTTGGTGGTGGCTTGATCCACTCCTGGATCCTTCTTCCACTTTCGCCGCCTCCCGCGCGCTCGTCCTCTCATCTCCCATGGAGGGGGGTGGGGATGTAGGGGAAGGAGGAAGCCGGAGATGCTGCTGCTGCTGACGTCCATGGAGACGCTGCTGCTGCGGATCGAGAAAGCAAAGAAATTAGGGGGAGGATGTGAGAGAGAAGGAAGGAGAAGAGAGGTCAGGGAGAGCCCCGATGTTCTACCCCTACTGGGGCATCTTTGCTCCAAGGAGAAAGGAGGGGACCAGTGGCACAGGGAGGAGAGGAGGTCGTCGAGGCGAGCGGGGAGGGGGCGGCGGCATGGGAGAGGATGGAGCGGGGAGGACATGAGGTGAAGGGGGAGCGGGACTCGGGAGCACATGCCGGCAGCCGGCAGGTCGAATTGTCGCGCCACCGCATCGTCGCCTCCTCTGCGCCATGAGGCGCCACCTCTGCCTCCACCCTCCACTAGGCAAGGAGCTCGAGGTGAACAGGCGGTGGGAAGGTGAGAGGAAGCAGGAGTTCATCTCTCCTCCAATGGCCTCGTGCATCTGGAGTATAAGGAGGACAACACGTGCCTGTTGGAGGCGACTCGAGCAACGCAGGTGTCGGTGCGAGGACCACACCTATGGGATCATGAGAATCCCTACTATGGTTGTGGGGCGCGGGGTTGTGAGAAGGGCGAATCGAACAGATAGCATGCGGGTTCTTTTATCCAGGTTCGGGCCGCAAGGATGCGTAAAACCCTACTCCTGCCTTGATGGTTTGTTTATCTGTGTTCTTCAGCTAGCAATGGGGCGTGAGGAGCTCCAAAAAGGCGAATCCCCCTTCTGGTCGCCTTGGGCCTCCTTTTATAGGGAAAGGGGTTGCCACAGTGGCACACAGGAGGTGGAAAGGGCACAGTGATGCGAGTTTATCCCTCGCATTACATGACAAGGCGCATTTAATGTGTCGTGCTTAGGTGTCCCTGCTTAATCGGGGACGGGGGAGAGCCCAGTCTTGTCCGTCGCTGATCCCTTTCATGTCGACACGCGCCCTGGCCAGCAGTGCCCGTGGTGCCATGTAGGCAGGCAGGTAGCTGAGGTGGCGCAGCGGTGGGTCTCCACGAAGATCCGCTTGCCTCCACGCAGGTGCCTGCCCAACTGGTTGGGTCAGCAGCTGCATGCGAATGGTGGTAGAGGTTGGAATTGGCGTAGGCCTGATGGTGGCCCTACGGGTGTCCTTGGCAAGGGCCTCGCCGTAGCCCCGGCAAGGGTCTTGCCAGGGCCCCAGCAAGGGTCTTGCCGTGGCGCCTGCTATCATCCTCGGCAAGGCTCCTGCCGAGGGCCTTGTGGTCCTCCTTGGCTGGGATCCCGCCAAGAGTCGTCATCTTCTATAGTGTGTATCTGATCTCGAATGTCTTCACAAAGATCTGCATGCCACCACGGGGATGTCTCCCGAATCCTTGCCCCATGGGGGCAGTGGACTCAAGGGTGATTCACTCCGTAGGTGTGGGGCGAGCCGCCACGGCAAGGGCCTTGACGGGTTTGCTAAAACCGCCCCCGGCAAGGATTTTGCCGGGGGAGTCTGCTTCGTTCCCTTTGCTCTTCGTGGTCTTGGTCTTGGCGTCGTTCTGCTCCTTTCGAGCTTCGGCCTTACCTTGGCTCACCTCCCTTGCCTTGCTCGGTGCGGTGGTGTCCGTAGCTCGGACTGCCCGTGCACAGTTATAGGGGTACAAAAAGTGTACCCCTCTTTTTGTACACCGACATGATCCCCCGGGCCTGGGCCACACGTGAGCGCAATCGCGTCGTTGGGCTAGGCCCAAAAACGGTGCGCGGGCAGGTGGGGTAGTTTTTGCCGCGGTAAGTTTCTTCACGCGCTCTGCTTCTCATGCCCCCCGCGCATGGCTCGGCGTGGGGAGGCGTGCGTGACGTGGGCGGCATGCATGGGGCTGAGCTCTGCGCGCATGCGTCACGTCGTAGTAAAAGGGGGCGGTTCGCGCCTTCCCCATTAACAGAGGGAGGCGTGGAGGCTCGACCCATTCATTGAATGGGGCCGGGGCGTGGTCTTCAAGGCGCCCACCCCCCACGATCATGGGGTAAGGAGAGGTCACCTCACCCGTCGCCTCGGTCCTGCATGCCCGCTATGTGGTTCTCACGCGCTCAGGGTGGCGAACGGTGGAGGCGGGGAACCGGCCGTCGCGGGCCGGGGCAGCGAGTTGGTCCCAGTTCCGTGTGCCTTCCATGTCTTGATTGGCTGAGTGGGGTGGCTGATCCCCCATCCTGGCTCTTCATAAAGAGCCGGGGGGGAAGGAAATGGAGTCCCGCACTCTTCCATCTTCTCTTTTCTTCAGCTTGGCGAGGGTCGCTGCTCGACAACGCGCCCTCCCTTCCCCTTTACCCGTGGTGGCAGAGCCAGCCGCGAGGGGAAAGGGGAGGGGGTGAGGCCGTGGGCGAGGCCGAGGCGCTTAGGGAAGAGGAGAACGGGGCGGCGCGCCGGTCCCGCCTCCGCCAGTAGTTCCTCCTCCCATGGAGGGCCATGTTGGGGATGACCCTTGCGAGTTCTTCGTCAGGCTGTGCCGGTCGCCTCGCCGTCGTCTTCGTCTCCCGACTCCATTCGCGAGCGAGATGGAGCTGGATCCACCGGAGTCCTTGCAGTTGCACATGAGGGGCTGTTGGATCAGCGGTATGTGAGCTCGCGTCGACTTCCCAGCCCCTCACGTGATGTATCTTGGACGAGGGTGGAAGACGTTCGCTCATATCCACCGCTTGACGGCGGAGCTTACCCTCCATTTCAAGCTGATGGAGGGTGGCCTCCTCTCCGTCAAGGTCTTTGGGTGCTTCGGGACTCGGGCAAGGTGCTGCGTGGAGAGCTCTTCTGATAGCGAAGACTCCCCCTCGGGCGGGAGTGATGAGGAGGACAGCGGCAGCGACGACGAGGGTAGCGGGCGGCACGATGACGGGTCCGACTAGGTGTCAGGCGCCGCTCCGTGTGGCACCGGCGATCCCATCATCCGTGTCGCCGGCTTCCTGAACTTCATGGGGTCGTCTCCTTGGGCGGCTGGCGTTGGGAGGTTGCAGAAGAGGAAGAGGGCGGGCGGCAAGGCCGTCAAATCAGAGTACGCGGGCACCGACGCCTTCGACGCGTGCTGACGTCCTGCCGCCTCATCTTCGAGCTCTGCTTCCGGCGCTGCCATCACCATCCAGCCTTCGGACGGTCACCGAGATGTTCTCTTGGTGCCTCCTGCCACCCGTAGCTCACCTAGGCGCTCCCTTTTGCCCTTTTCGCCTCCTTGACCTGCCTCCTGAGGAGAGGGACAAGAAAGGGATTATGGGCACCTTATCTCTTTTTAGTTTATAAGCCTTTAGGCTTTAGCTGATTTTAAAACTTGTAATCCCACCATTCATGTTTTTCATTCCCTATGGGATGTACCTGAGTGGAATGTTTTTAATGAAAAGGGGATGCTTGCCGGGTCATTTGTTTGCGGGTAGAACCCACGATGAGGAGTAAATCCTTGATATCTCAAGATAAACATTTCCTTGCCAGGCAACAGGCCCTCCCGTCTTCCCACTTCGCTCGACCTTTCTCACGCTTTTGGCGGAGGCAGGGATGAGGTGGGTTCAGGCTCCTCGTTTCATTCTTTTGCTGCCGCGACTACGACCAAACCTGGCCCCAGGAACGAGCCCTAGGGCCTAGAGTTTTTAGGGGAGCACGGTAGCTTTGTGAAAAAACGAGGTTTCACATCCCTCAGTCCATAAGGGAATGCATGATAAGGGATGAAGAACTTATCTGAAGTTGTAGCCCCTGCAACTCTGGTTTGTCGTAGGCGAATCTTTGTACTCGGAGCCCCCGGCAATACTGGCTTGCCGGGGTTTAGATGCCAGTCTGTCCCTCTTTTCTTTCTCGTCCCCAAGTGATCCGACAAGGATATCTGTGAGTCCTGCGAACCAAAGAAGACAAAAGATCGGCAAAGAGACGCACACTCAACCTCTAAGCTAGGGGATAGTCGCCGCTAAGCACTATCAACCCTAACCAAGGACGAGACTTGACCTAGCATGCATGCTATAACTTAGGGCGCCAGCGCTTCATTTATTTATGCTCAGGGTCTGCGCCTGGCTTTATACAAAGGGTAACATGCATCATCGGCAATGCTTGTACAAAAGGTGGCTTGCCGGGGGGCCCGGCAAGCCGCGCCTTACGGGTAAAACTTGCGAAGATGCTCAATGTTCCAGGAGTTACTCATCGGAACAGCATCTTCGGTCTCCAGGCGGACTGCGCCGGGCCTGGTGACTCGTATTACCCGATAAGGGCCTTCCCACTTTGGCGTCAACTTGTTGGAATTCTTGGCCGATTGAACGCGCCGAAGGACAAGGTCGCCTTCCTCAAGGTTCCGGGCATGAACCTTGCGGCTATGGTAGAGGCGCAAGGCTTGCTGGTAGCGTGCTGCTCTTACAGCCGCCCGAAGACGATCTTCCTCAAGGAGCACTGCGTCATCTTGCCGCAGTTGCTCTTGCTCAAGCTCATCATAAGCGAGCACTCGAGGTGACCCGTATATGAGTTCAGTGGGGAGAACTGCTTCCGCCCCGTATACCAGGGCAAAAGGTGTCTGGCCGGTGGCTCGATTTGTTGTCGTCCTGATCGACCAAAGAACCGTCGGCAGCTCATCAATCCAGTGCCTTCCACTCTTGTGCAGCCTGTCAAAGGTCTTGGTCCTCAAGCCTCGCAGTACTTCAGCATTTGCCCTCTCAGCTTGACTATTGCTTCGCGGGTGAGCAACGGAAGCAAAACAGACTTTGCTGTCGAGGTCTTGGGTATATTGCATGAAGGTGCGGCTTGTGAACTAGGTGCCATTGTCGGTGATAACCCTGTTAGGCACGCCAAAACGGCACACTAGTCCCTTGAAGAACTTGACGGCTGACTGAGCTGTGACCTTCCTCACTGCCTCCACCTCTGGCCACTTTGTGAACTTGTCGATTGCAACGTACAAGTACTCAAAGCCCTCGACAGCGCGGGGAAAAGGGCCCAGTATGTCGAGCCCCCAGACCGAGAAGGGCCAGGAGAGAGGAATGGTTTGAAGGGCTTGGGTCGGCTGATGGAGCTTCCTTGAATGGAACTGACACACTTCACACCTGGTGACTAGTGTCGTCGCATCCTGGAGGGCGGTGGGCCAGAAGAAGCCTTGCCGGAATGCCTTGCCGGCAAGGGCCCTTGACCCAATGTGGGATCCACATATGCCTCCGTGTATCTCTGCCAACAACTCCAGTCCTTCCTCTCGAGGGATACACTTCAATTTCACAATGTTCGGCCTCTTTCTGTACAGGACGTCATCGACGAACTGGTACATGGTAGAGCGATGGGCTACTTTCTCCGCTTCTTCCTGCTCCTCAGGAAGTTCCCCTGTTTGGAGGAATCGGACGGTATGTTGTGCCCATGCTAGAGCCTGGGGCTCGACGGCGAGGGATAAAGGCATTTCCTCCGCTATAGGAGCGGCTATCTCGACGGCAAGAGCTTGACGCTCCGCCGAAGCCAGTCGTCTCGTGGCGGGCTCAGTATCCTCGGCAACATCCTTGCCGGCGGCTCCGGGGAGCTCGGCGGGAAAGTACTTGCTGGGCCCTGATTTCCTCCTATTATTCTGCTCTGTTGATGGATCAACGGATGGTTGAGTTAGCTGAAGCACAAAGGTACCTGGTTCCACAGGCAGCTTGAGG
This sequence comes from Triticum aestivum, assembly GCF_018294505.1. Classification (NCBI taxonomy): domain Eukaryota; kingdom Viridiplantae; phylum Streptophyta; class Magnoliopsida; order Poales; family Poaceae; genus Triticum; species Triticum aestivum. The sequence continues at coordinate 333,765,161 of NC_057801.1, forward strand.
GCAGCGCGTTTGGACAGGTAATCGGTGATATCGTTCTCCGCTCGGGGAACGTGTTCAGCCTGTATACCGTCATAACACTCTTCCACCTTTCTCACTTCATCGACGTAGGCCTTCATCAACGGGCTCTGGTAATCCTTGTTGACTTGCTTGACGACAAGCTGCGAGTCCCCCCTGACGATGAGTTTCTTGATTCCGAGGTCCACCGCGATCCTAAGACCGGCAAGCAGCCCTTCGTAATCTGTCGTATTGTTGGTTGACACCTCCCTGGGGAAGTGCATCTGGATCACGTACTTGAGGTGCTCTCCAGTGGGCGCGACAAGCAGTATGCCAGCCCCGACGCCTTGTAAGGAGAAAGCTCCATCAAAGTACATGATCCAGTCACAACTTGCTTCCTTGCCGGGGAGAGCAGTCTCTTGGGCTTCTTCGTCAGGCGTTGCGGTCCATTCTGCAATGAACTCCGCAAGAACTCGACTCTGAATTGTCGAGGTACTTTCAAACTTGAGGCCAAAGCTGGACAGCTCCAGGGCCCATTCCACAATTCTTCCCGTTGCATCCGAATTGTGCAATATCCGCTGCAGAGGGAAGCGAGTGACGACAATGATCTTGTGCGCCTGGAAGTAGTGGCGCGGCTTCCTCGAGGCCATAAGAAGGCCGAAGAGTAGTTTCTGCACGCCGGAGTACCTCGATCTAGCCCCCTGCAGGAGGGAACTAACGAAGTAGATCGGGTGCTGCATCATTTTCTTCTTCGGCGGCACGTTAACTGGATGTGTCGTCTCTGCATTGGTGGTGTCGGGCTCTGGCGCTGCCATAACCTCGTCATCAACCTCTCTCTGCGCCACTAGTGCGGCGTTGACCACCTGGTCCGTTGCCGCTAGGTATAGCAGCAATGGTTCCTGCGGCCTAGGCGCAACTAGTACTGGCGCAGAAGAGAGGTACTTCTTCAAACCTTGCAATGCTGCTTCGGCTTCTGGCGTCCACTTCATCGGGCCCGCCTTCTTCAGGATCTTGAAAAAGGGAAGGGCGCGCTCGGCAGACTTGGAAATGAACCTGCCCATGGCGGCGACGCAACCAGCAAGCCGACGCACATCCTTGATTTGCTTGGGTGCCTCAATCTGCTCTATAGCTTTGATTTTGTCCGGATTGGCCTCTATCCCACGTTGTGACACCAAGAACCCGAGAAGCTTGCCGGACGGGACGCCAAAGACGCACTTCTCAGGGTTCAGTTTGAGATTGATCTTGCGCAGGTTTGCAAATATTTCTTGCAAATCTGGTATGAGGGTTGCCCTGTCCTTGGTTTTGACCACTATGTCATCCATATAAGCTTCCATATTTCTATGGAGTTGGGGTTCAAAACCAATCTGGACCGCCCTTGCAAACGTCGAACCAGCACTCTTCAACCCGAAAGGCATCCGCATGAAACAATACGTACCACATGGGGTGATGAACGCCGTTTTCTCTTCGTCTTCTCTTGTCATGAAGATCTGGTGGTAGCCGGAGTAGGCGTCGAGGAATGACAGCAGATCACACCCAGCCGTGGAGTCAACAATCTGGTCGATGCGCGGCAACGGGAAGGGGTCTTTAGGGCAAGCCTTATTAATATCTATGTAATCAATACATAGTATCCACTTCCCATTTGCCTTGCGCACCACGACTGGATTGGCCAACCACGTTGGATGGAGCACTCCTCTTACCAAACCCGCTGCTTCCAGTTTCCGGATCTCTTCAGTAATGAACTCTTGTCGTCCCAAAGCTTGCTTTCTGACCTTCTGCTTGACGGGCTACGTATGAGGGCAGACAGCAAGGTGGTGCTCAATCACCTCCCTGGGAACACCAGGGATGTTGAAAGCTTGCCATGCAAACACATTGACATTCGCCCGCAGGAAGGTGACGAGCACGTCTTCCTATTTGTCGTCAAGGGTGGAGCTTATGGTAAAAGCTCCTCCCGTGCCATCCTCATTGACAGAGACCTTCTTGGTTCCCGGCAGTATGGCCCTGGGCTTCTTGTTTCCGCCGGTGGAGCTCTCTGGCACGTACTCGACGGCAGCGCTACACTCCGAAGAGGTGCGCTTGCCGGAGTGGGTGGCCGAGGTCTCACCGGTCTTCTTCTTCTTATTCCCTCCCGGGGTCCCAGCGGCAGGAGCAAGTGCCCTAGCGGCGGCAGCTGCTGCAACTGCTTGCTGGTATAGTTGGTCAGCGCAAACCAGCGCATCTTTCTTGTCGGAGGGGATGGTGATGATCGTCATAGGTCCTGGCATCTTCAGGGTGTTGTAGGCGTAGTGTGACGCCGCCATGAACTTGGCCAGCGCTGGGCGGCCAAGGATCCCATTGTAGGGCAAGGGGATCTTGGCAACATAGAACACGATCCTCTCCGTCCTGAAGTTCAGGTCGCTTCCAAAAGTCACGGGCAGCGTGACCTTTCCCTTGGGTTGGCTTCTTCCCGGGTTGACCCCCCGAAACGTGCCCGTCTCTTTGAGGTCTCCATCAGGAATCTGCAGTTTCTTGATCACGGCAGGCGAGATCAAGTTCAGACCGGCCCCGCCATCGACTAGCATCTTCGTCACCTTGAGGTTATGTATTGTTGGTGAAACCAACAATGGCAAGCACCCGACCACAGTAGTGCGATCAGGGTGGTCCTCAGTGTCGAAAATGATAGGTGTGCTGGACCACTTCAGCGGCCTTTGGGCATCAAACGACGGCTCTGCCGCTGTAATCTCTCGCGCCCACTGTTTGAGCCGGCGGTGAGAAGTGTGCAGCGAGGCGCCGCCGTCGATGCACATGGCCTCTGTAGCTTTCTGAAACTCTTGGTCGCCGGACTCGTCGTCCTCTTCGTGATCATCGTCTTCTGGCTTTCTGTCATGGCCCCGGGCGGGCCTCTCCTGTTGCTTATCCTTGCCACGACGGCCCGCCTGGCCGTCACGCTTCTTGCCGGACCCCTCAGCACCGCCTGGGCCTTTCTCCTTGTCCCGCCTCTCATACTCAGCCCTCTGCTTCTCAGCGAGGAGCTCAACCTGCCGGCAGTCCTGGAGAGCATGGCCCTTGGTGCAATGGATCTTGCAGTATCGCTTGTCGGAGTTTCCCGGCTTCTCGGCAGCCGCCAAGGCCTGGGAGGCGACACACCCGGCAACCCCCTTGCCGGGGTCATCTGCCTAGTTTTCTTGGTGGAGCCGGCGTCTTCGGATCCCTCGACGACAAGCACGGATTTTCCTTTGCGCTTCCTGTTGCGGCGCCGGCCTTTCTTCGCCGGGGCGGCAGTATCCTCATCTGAGGAGTCAGTTTCCACGCCGGCATCTTCACCGGGGTACTTCCTTCCCTCTTCGGCTCAGGCACATTTGTCAGCAAGAACATAGAGTTCTGCTACATCTCTCACCTTGTTCATTGCCAGCTCTTCGCGCATCTTGCGGTTACACACGTTCTGGTGGAACGCGCTGATGATGGTGGCAGGGTGAACATCAGGGATATTGTACTATACCCGGCTGAACCTCTGAATATACTTGCGGAGACTCTCGCCTCCCTTCTGGGGAATGACGTGCAGGTTGCTTGCTTGGCCATGGGCTTGGTGGCCTCCAGTAAAGGCGCCCACAAACTCATGGCACAAATCCGACCAGGAGGAAATAGAGTCTACCGGCAAGTGCATCAACCATGACATGGCGTTGGGTTTAAGAGCCAACAGAAAGTAATTCGCAAGCACCTTATCGTCGCGGGCTCCGGCAGCTTGCATCGCGATGGTGTAGACGTTGAGGAACTCGGACGGATGGGTCTTGCCACTGTACTTTTCGCCCACGTCGGATTTGAAGGTGCGATGAGTGGGCCACTGGAACTGCCGCAGCTCACGGGTAAAAGCCGGACAGCCTACCTCGTAAGGTAGGCCTCCAGGGCTCCCCGGTGCTGGGTGGCTCACAGCAGGCCCTGCTCGCCTATATGATTGGTGGCGCGCTCTGTGCCGGCGCTCGATAGTGGTTCGAGCGTCTTCATGTTCTCATTCCCGAAGAACTTGGCGTTGGTTAAAGTGGGCCCGCGGGTCGGACGATGCTACGGAGATCTCGTCGCCCGTGACGTCGCGACGGGCTGGCGTTCGCGGTACCGGGCGTGGAGGAGGCGAGTGCACCGTGGTCGCGGCGCCGCTGGCTCTCCTGCCACTGGTGCGTGGGACTCCGTCGGAGCGTCGACCCGGGGGCTCCACCGGACTCGGTTCATCTTTGTTGGCCATCGCAACAAGGCTTCGGATGGTGGCTCTCCATTCGTCGAGTTTCCCCGTAGTGGGAGGGAAATCGAGGAGCAACTGCGCGCGCGCCAGGGCTTCCGCTGGCGTTGGTGGCAGCGAAACCTGCACGGATCGTGACGCGCTTCGACTTCTGACCATGTCAGAAGGAGTTCCATCACAACCCCGCGGTCGCACGCCATCCTCACCAGCGCCTCGGCGGGCAGGCAGGTCTTCTAAATCCCGGGAACGGCGCTCGGGGCTCTTTCCGTGGCGATGCCCGAGGTCCTCGGCGTGATTACGCCGTTTGTCGCGTGCCGCTTGAGAGGAGCGCGCCGTCGGTGTCAGCGTGGGAGTCTTGGAAGCCCTCGCGTTGCCTTCGGGCGGGGTGGCAGCGATCCTGGAAGGCCCCGCGCCACCCGCGGAGAGCCTGGCTCCGTCTTTGGATTTGGCGGCGTGCGGCCCGTTACCAGGCGCACGAACATCGCCGCCTCCCAAACTTCGGCTGCTGGGACGGTGTTGGTGTTCGCGAACGGCGCCCCGGGTCCTTTTCGCGACCGGTCCGCTGCTCGACCACGTCGGAACGGAATGTCCGGCTCCCGGCGGGCCAACCGCCACTGTCATCTTCTTCTTGGGCGCCATGACGATGAAGAAGCGTCGAACTAACTGCCAGAGCCGATTCTCACAACTGCGCCCCCTACCTAGCGCGCCAAAGATGTCGGTGCAAGGACGACACCTATGGGATCACGAGAATCCCTACTATGGTTGCGGGGCGCGGGGTTGTGAGAAGGGCGGATCGAACAGATAGCACGCGGGTTCTTTTATCCAGGTTCGGGCTGCGAGGATGCGTAAAACCCTACTCCTGCCTTGATGGTTTGTTTATCTGTGTTCTTCAGCTAGCAATGGGGCGTGAGGAGCTCCAAAAAGGCGAATCCCCCTCCTGGTCGCCTTGGGCCTCCTTTTATAGGGAAAGGGGTTGCCACAGTGGCACACAGGAGGTGGAAAGGGCATAGTGATGCGAGTTTATCCCTCGCATTACATGACAAGGCGCATTTAATGCGTCGTGCTTAGGTGTCCCTGCTTTATCGGGGACGGGGAGAGCCCAGACTTGTTCGTCGCCGATCCCTTTCGTGTCGACACACGCCCTGGCCAGCGGTGCTCGTGGTGCCATGTAGGCAGGCAGGTAGCTGAGGTGGCGCAGCGGTGGGTCTCCATGAAGATCCGCTTGCCGCCATGCAGGTGCCTGCCCAACTGGTTGGGTCGGCAGCTGCATGCGAACGGTGGTAGAGGTTGGAATTGGCGTAGGCCTGATGGTGGCCCTACGGGAGTCCTTGGCAAGGGCCTCGCCGTAGCCCCGGCAAGGGTCTTGCCGGGGCCTCGGCAAGGGTCTTGTCGTGGCGCCTGCTATCATCCCTGGCAAGGCTCCTGCCGGGGGCCTTGTGGTCCTCCTTGGCTGGGATCCCGCCAAGGGTCGTCATCTTCTATAGTGTGTATCTGATCTCGAATGTCTTCACAAAGATCTGCATGCCACCACGGGGATGTCTCCCGAATCCTTGCCCCATGGGGGCAGTGGACTCAAGGGTGATTCGCTCTGTAGGTGTGGGGCGAGCCGCCACGGCAAGGGCCTTGCTGGGTTTGCTAAAACCGTCCCCCGGCAAGGATCTTGCCGGGGGGGTCTGCTTCGTTCCCTTTGCTCTTCGTGGTCTTGGTCTTGGCGTCGTTCTGCTCCTTTCGAGCTTCGGCCTTACCTTGGCTCACCTCCCTTGCCTTGCTCGGTGCAGTGGTGTCCGTGGCTCGGACTGCCCGTGCACAGTTATAGGGGTACAAAAAGTGTACCCCTCTTTTTGTAGACCGACAGCAGGCCAGCAGCGAACTAGGTGCTCCACTCTTTCTCCTTCACTTCCTTCCTCACTCATAATTTACTTTGCTAATATTTGGATTTTTGAACTTGACGTGTGCAGATCTGACATAGAAGACCACGTTCATCAGATTCGAAAGTGATCTTCTTCCAATGGCTCTAATGGTAATTAATAACCTCTTTTTGTGCTTCACCTTGTTCTTATATATGATGTACAGAGAATGTAGTTGTGTCAAGTTTGCTGACATCCCCGTGCTGCAACTGATTTGGTATATTTGGTTAATCGTAACCAGCAAAGAGGAGTCGTCACATACGTGCCTTCTATTATTTATGTGGTTGTATGAAGTGTTCCTTCAACTAATCAAGCAACCTGACATTAGTACTTTGTTTAGTTAATATCACTCTCATCAGAGAGTATGATATCATTTAGCTAGCCTCTTTTCTTTGCGGGATAGTGTAAAGGTTAGAAATGGGTAACGAAAAGAGTGTTCTCATTTTACTGCCCCTGGATTTAGGGAATATATATGCGTATATATTGATGCATCGTTGCCATGTCTGGCTCTTCAGGTGTGTGCTAGCTAGAAGTCCGGATCCGTAATCATCTTTACTTGAACTAGAAAGGTCGACTCTGTGTCTCGATTTTGTTTAGGAATATTAGCAAGTTGAGTAACCTTATTCTTTCTAAAATAGGGATATTCCTAAATGTTGTTTACTACTTCTATTATGTTGCTTATTTTTGTGGTTCCATTTGAACAGGATGTGCACTCTTGTCTCCGTCGTTATATCTATTTTGGAATCCATGGCAGCATGTTGTGCTTTGTCGACACATTCGTGCATGTGTGAGGTCGCAGATGAAGAAGCGCCGAATGATCATTATATTCTCCTCTGCTCTGATCTTCTATTGACATATGTAAGATGTACCTTATTTCCTGGTATTTCCTAAGATTCTGGACTGATTGTTTGTCAGTGATTATTATGTAAAAGTGTTTTCAGTTGCTGTTTAGTATGGATGCCTCCATGGTTGCATAGGCATCCATAGTTCTCTGAGGAGGTTAGCTATGTCATTCTGTTTTATATAGATGTCTAATTAGGTAAGCAATCACACATGGTCCTGTTACTTGTTTGTTTCTTTTGATCATCTTGATGTTGAGTTGTGGGTTTAAGCGATCTTGCTACCCAGCTGGTTATTTGAACATGAAAAGGAGTACGACTCGGCAGGAAAGTCAAACATGGGGCGGTGCAACATGGCATGGCCTCAGCAGCCAATTAGGTGTCCTCTATCTTTGCCTATTGCTTCCTCTGGAACACTGATTTTGTTTGACTTATGAAGGCACATTCATCCTACACAATCATGATTTAGAGTTAAACCGCCCTTGCACATCGGTTTGCTTTCTTACATTGATTATTGTTTTTTATGCATTATATCATTCACCTTCTCACATAATAGTCTGATAAAAAAAGAGTGAACTCACTCCTGAATTTGCACTAATTATATATATATGGCACTATTAATAATTTGTATTTGCATTCTCTGTTGAGTTCGTCGAGTTCCATCCTCAATATGCTTAGATGCTTTTCTCAATGTGAATTGCATCCGTGATGGAAAGAAGCAAAAGTGTGATGTAGCATAATCTCCAGCATGGTAGGGCTACGTGTCGTCCAAATATTTGTTCTACAGTAGGTTAGTACAGACTCATTGGATCATATTTTTCAGAAGTATGTGAACCTTCTACACAATGAATCATAACCCTGAATTGTTATTTCAAAAAATATCTGTGAAACCTTACATTTGTTAGTTGTCATACATATTTTACTGTTCCTGGACAATTCCGATTTTTGCTAAATATGCTAATCAGAAGTTATATTTAATCATGGCAAAAATTTCAACAGAATTAGGCCTTTCAGTACTTCACATTTGTTGAACTAATGGCCATTTTCTATTTTGTTGCTGTTTGGATTGTTCAGGTATTGGAAGTTTTGGGTTCCACAGAATTATTGGTGCTTATCTACAAAGTTGATTATGCTTATCATTCTAGATTTTCTGATTCTCAGTTGAACAGTACCGTTGATAAAGCTACACGATGGATGCTATTCATTATATAAGGTGAGCTTCTATGACTTGGTTTAACCTTTCTAGATTATGTAACTGAATAGAAGAACTTTCTGATATGTGTATTTGTAGAATTTGCTGGTGTTTGATGCGAAATATCAGTGGCCAAAATGTTGTTATGGTTAGGTCAACCTGAATATTATGTTCATCTGTCTACACCTCCTCCTGTGGTATCCAGTTGTTCGAGTACTGGTCACCTCCTCATGGTAGACGCTTACAAGTGCTCCTGCTTGTTGAAAATGCCTGAGATAAGTCACTAGCTGAGCCTAATAAAATAGTAGAGAAACTTTTTACAACAGTACAAAAATGTAGAACAAATCAAGTAGAAGAAGAGACATAACGCACAAAAACTTTTGAAAGGAATATCAGTTTCATACATTATTTGTAGTGCTAAAATAAACATATATACTTCAGGTTCAGGACTAATTTATTATAGGCAAACCTGCACACATGTGCTACTCTACCCAGGCTTAATTCGTCCTAGCAAAAGAAATCACATCATGAGCAAAAGAACAAATTCACTACTAACATTTCAAATCAAGATTTTATCCATCTAGCAGTCCCAAAATATATTTATCTTCTCATTATTGTAGCAGCCTTTTCTATACCAGCAATGTGACACTACACTACAATAGATTTTCACAGGTCGTGGAAAAATAAATAATTTGACAATCGATAGCCTCCAGTATATAATTATAATTCTGCGTGCACTTTGGAGCTATTGGATGCCTGAATGCGTCGTGTTCCTCCATTGTGCCATGTTAAGACTTGCAGCTTGAGAGGAGGGAAATAGTTAAGCAGGTTGTATAGAGTTGCTACCATACCATTTCTTTGTGACTGCATGGTCTTACCATCAATTTTCTTAAAGTATATTAGCCTCTTGTTCTTGGAGGAATAGATTTTCCGTGGCCTCTATTTTACTTGCTGGGTGGATTACACGTTACTTCCTTGGATGTTTAAAGGTTATTATATCCTTGCTCCCCTTTTATCGGCAAGCATTCTCTCATCTTCTGGTAACTTGAGTAAGATGCAACACACTAATGCTTTCTTAGTCTGGTTTGTTCTTGCAAAAAATAATTGAAGTGTGCAGACAGGCAACATGGAAGCACTAGAGAAGTTTCATATGTACTAATAGCTGGAGTGATTTCATACCTGTAGTAACCATCTTAGAAGAAATAAGTTTTAGCTATTTCTAAAGATATTAGACCATACGATTATTCTTAAGCTAAAATGTTTGGCATGGACTAACGTGTATACGGCTGGAGTGGTTCCAGATTTGTTACAAGCTCCTTGTGTTGAGGAACATCAAAGTGGAGAAGTTTCTATTATTTTCGAAACTATTATTCAAATGCTGAAGTGTAATTTATCACATCCCTGAGACATAGGATATACACATTTTACTGTACAGTCACTAAACCTATATCACCAATGTTTACAACTGTTTCAAAAATAGAAGCAATGTGGCTCACACTAATCAATCACATGTTTTATCTCAACCGATATTTTAAATTTTGACATGCTATTTTGAAGTATATATTGGCATTATGTTGAAAAGGGACCTGAGAGGTGAAGTTTTATTATCTATCCTGGTAGAATAATCCGAAGAAGATATGTTTTACTAACCAATTTATATGCCTAAAGGTGTTGCTATTGTTATTATTTTCTTAATGGATGCGCCTAAAACTGTTTCGATGCTCTTCTACTAAGATTGACCAAATGAGTGTTCTGCTAAAGTAAAAGTCATAAGGCTGAAATAACATGGGTCAGCCTTTGTATGTCTGTTAGTGCTACAAACTATTTGAATGAAAGATCTGACAATACATAGCACATCGTATGTCCACAATTGTGATGATGGTAGGTGCAGAGTCTTGACTACTGTAGGTTTATAAGTAGCTTTCTCTGAATGCTAAATGAATGTGCCATGTAACATAAATCCACCATGTACCATGATCATTTGAATAGTCTTGCTTAAGTTTATGTTAGCTCCATATGCTAAATGAATGTTCACTTGTATTCAAATTTCAAGGAAGTGTGCTTCATGCTTCTGTTTCTGCAATATGTTTAAGAGTATATGATTTCATTTTCCTTCATTCCCAGTTATAAATTTATTGGCGTCAAAGTAGAGCTTCAGGTTTATGGTTGAGTATATCATTGTAAAGTAGTTTATGGCTCAGTATATCACTACAGGTTCCTTACACCGTCAAATTTCAATGTTTTTGTATTTTTGTCAATGGAACCATGTTCTTTGACTATAAAGTAGCAGAGATTTCTTTTCTTATCAATTCTAATCCCTTTTTGATGCATTGTAGGTTTGCTATCAAACTCTCAAAAAAGGAAAAACAACTTTACTCTGTTTTTTGGATAACCTTCCTGTAGAGTACCTCGACAGAGACAAATATGCGATCACGGATATATTCGATTGATTTTCACGCAAAACTTGGAGGATATTTTTGCAGGTTCGTTGCTTGCTTTATTGTTTTCTTACTTTCTGTTCTTCAAGACAATATCTTCCTAGCACTGATCTATAAATTTTAACCCATCTTTTTGTTCCTTTTGATTATCATGGCATACTCATCCTGTCTAATCCAAGCAAGGGCCTTCATGTTTGCAGATAGTTTGATGCTCTCATGGTTAATCTTTTTCTTGGAACTATTGGCATGTAGAGGAGGCTGCGTTTTATTTGCTGGTGTGTTAGGCACATAAGAAACTGGTTTTGCCTTTTTCACAAACCAAGCTAGGGCTAGCTTCTGATGTATATGGTCCCAGCTCTAGTTTTATTGTCAAAAAAATTAAGTACAATGTTAAATGTGTTGGTTCACATGCCAATTGTTCATGTTCTTCAGGCCTTGATCTTACTATCCTATCTGAATATTCCTTTTATGGCAATCACAGGTTTATGTGATTGGCGGGGATGGAACAATGAGAGGAGCAGTGGTGATATTCGAAGAGTTTAAACGGTGTCGTTTGAGGATATCCATTACAGGGATCCCAAAAAACTAGGACAATGACATCAAAATCATAGACAAGGCGTTTGGGTTTCAAACTGCAGTGGAGAGTGCTCAGTAGGCAATCGATGCGACACATGTGGGGTTGTGAATATTGTGGATGGCATTGGTCTTGTCAAACTTATGGAAGGAGCATGGGACATATTACTCTTCATGCCACCCTAAGCAGCCTGAGATGTTGACTGTTGTTTGAATCCTGAGATCGATTTCCATGTTGAAGGGAAGGGGCATGCTGTCGTTGTTGTTGCTCAAGGCGCTGGCAGGAGTTGATTCCCCGGATTGATGACCAGAAGCGAGAGCAGGATGAGTATGGCAACATGTTGTTCCTTAGCGTTGGCCTTGTTCTATAAAGTTTACATACAATTCACCTGCATGGTTAAAAAAGCTACTATACTAATGTAAATGTTGTGTTTCTTTGAAGATTACTCATTTCTTTTACCGTTGTTGTATCGAAACAATTGTGTTTTGGCCGCTTGCGCTCATTTTATAGGAGATTGAGATGTGGGACAAGCTACTACCAAATGTTTGGTTCCCATCAAACTATTTATTTGCCAATAAAATAAAGGTTCCTTTTTTAAAACACATGAAAGGACAACACTGCATAAGGGAGTTTGCCCTTTGGAAAGGTTATTGTTTGCTGTTGTGATTAAACGTAGGAAATTTATATACCTATTGTATGACAGTTGCTCAAGCTAAAGTCTTATGTAACATGTAACATCTGGACTCTGTTTGTGGTAATAATTTTCCCACTGTAAAAGGCCATGTTGCACAAGGTGGGTGTTTTGGGTTTTAATTCAGGAATGTGACACCAATTATGGGTTTGAACTCCAAATGTGTTTGAACATAATTAAGTAGAGGAAGATATCACGGCACATCTTCGTGGTAAAGATGTATGTCATATACCTTGCGCCATTTGGCTCTATGCATGCTACCCTGATTGCTAAAACCTACTTCTACTAGCAAAGTCAAATATTTTCAAAACACTTTGGGTTTGACATGGTGTTTGCGCTTGCTCAAACATAAAGATATTGAAAAAATGCAAATATTTTCAACGAGCGTGTGGTATCAAATTGGACTCTGCGCCATTTGGCTCAGAGGTGAATTAAAATGTGTGTACATCTCATTATAGACAATACTCTTCATTTCTTTTTTTATTAAAGGGGTAAATTTGGTCATCATATGTCCTTGCCCACAACTAAACCAACTAAAACATGAATTTCGCTTTCAACGCGCATATGGATTCAATAGATTTGTGCGTCATACGTCCTTGCAAAATGTTAACCATTTTCATCGACAACATGGTTTTAGCGGGTCTCTGCTGAATGGAAAGTAAATCCTTGCATGCAGACAAATCCGAAATCAAAAGAGGTAAGAAATTGCTTTGGTCGGCGGCTGAGGAAACGCCTCTGTCACCCAGCTGAGGAACCGAGAAAGAAAGAAGGAGATAGAGAGTCTCCGCTGGATCCGCCCCCTCCGCTTCATATTCAGCTCCTCACGGGCCACAGGCATCGCTCTGCGTGGGCTGAGCTAAATATCTCTATATATGCACAACAAAGACATGTTTTTTACTTAGGTTTCTTATCTTTTTCCCTCTTTTTTTGCAGGAAAAAGATGCACGGCCAGGTTTCTCATGATGATAACCATGTTTTCAAACTAGGCTTGTTCATGTCACACAAATATTTTCTTTTTCCAAACCCATTGCTAAAAAATACAACCATGCCAACTTTACTCTCTCATCATAGTGGCCATATTTTCAAACTGAACATATTCATATTATGCAGTTTCCCTTTTTCTAGACTATTATTTAACAACATAATAAACATGTTTAAAAAATAGCATGATTTAGTTGAAGGTTCTTGCAACATGAAATAATTTTCATCGACAGCATGTCTTCAGCAGGTCTCTGCGCCATTTGGCGCAACGGGTCAATTAGTATATTAAAAATTAGGAAAATAAGAAACAATCAGGAAGGCACCCGAGGAGGGCACAAGACACCAGGGCGTGCTTGTACCTACCTCGGGAACCTTCCGGACTCCGTTTTTATCCCGTTTGCTTATTTCTCAAGATAAAAAAATCTTTATATACCCCCAGACGTATTGACCACCGTATTACGGAGAAATCTTCTGTTCTTCTTTCTTGTTGTTTTTCTGGTAGATCAGAAAATATGTCATCTCAAGATTCGGAAGAGGATTGCCCAGTTTCTTATCAGCCATTGGATAAAAAGATCTTCAAGGACACCTATCCCTATATATGGTTCACCGATGAGGAAGATGAAGATGAACCAGACTCTCCTTGTTTCAAGCAGGAAAGCAAGGAGGAATTATGCAAGAGGATAATAAAGCTTGATATGGAGAACGAGGAGTTGATGATACATAATTTTACTCTCTGACACAAGCTGGAGAAAAAGGATAAGACTACTGCCTCATCACCACCACCACCATCTTCATCACCAAAGGAGACTTGAGTTCCTGGTATGGACACTCCCCTTGGCTTGTGCCAAGCTTGGGGGAGGTGTCCTGGTATCGTATCACCACCACTATCTTTGCCTTTATCTATTTTAGTTCGAACCTTAGTTATTTTTTGATTTAGTTGAATACAAGTTTAGTTTGATCCTTTCTTTTTGAGTGCTTGCTTAGTGATCTTTTGATGTAATCGTGTGTGAGATATATAATAAAGAGTAGTTTGAGTTTTGTTTCTTTACTTTCATGTTCTAATAAAAATAAAGGAAATAAATGAAAAATATCATATGCTAATCTTATGGTAAGTAATGAAATCACATAAGGAAAAGTATAAGTAGTAAAATTTATTGGAGATTGACAAACATAGCATTGGTCAATGATGCAATTCATGAAAGAAATAATAAGGGAAGAGAAGATTCACATGCAAATACACTATCTTGGACATCTTTTATGATTGGGAGCCCCCATCAAAATATTATATGCCAAAATTGTTGATGTTGGACAAATCTTGTTTTGAGAGTCCACCATACCTACCTATGGATTGAGTAAGATCCTTCAAGTAAGTTGTCATCGGTGCAATAAGGCAATAAAAATTGCTTCTAAATGTGTTAGATCATTTAGTGTAAGAGAAAATTGAGCGTTGTACGAACTTGTGATGGCAAAATAATAAAATCAACAGACTGCATAATAAAGGTTGCTATCATAAGGGGCAATATAGCGTCTCGTTCTTTTGCACTAAGAGATCAAGCATACAACCAAAAAGTGCATGGCAACCTCTGCTTCCCTCTCCGAAGGGAATATCTTTTACTTTTATGTATTTAGTTTTATGCAAGAGTCAAGGTATTTCTCCCGATTCCATTTATTTTCTCTTTTTGTAAGCACCATGTGGTGAGGAAAGATCTAGGCACATATATCCAGTTGGATATGAGTGGGCATGAGTTATTATTGTTGACATCGCCCTTGAGGTGAATACATTGGGAGGCGAAACTATAAGCCCCTATCTTTCTATGTGTCCGGTTGAAACTCTTTGCTCATGTGTATGTGGTGAGTGTTAGCAATCATGGAAGACTATATGATGGTTGAGTATGTGGACCTGCCAAAAGGCTCTGATACGTGACCCTTCTTGAAAATATGATGAATTGTAGTTGCAAAGTTGACTCAGAACATAGTTTGTTCGTTTTCAATAGAGTTTATGCTTTATACTTCAATGTTGTGATGAATTGTTACTTGCTCATGAGAAGTTATATGATAAAAGTTATGTGATAAAGTTTTATGATAAAAGTTATTTGATACAATTTCATATTAGGATTCGTTTTGGCTAGAGCACCCAAATCCGCTATATATTTGACACGGGTTTGCCGTAATGCTGGAACTATGGCGAATGCATCTATCGCATTGATGCATAAATAAATATACCAATTAGTAGTGATTGAATTCCTTCTATGGTTCCACATGAGAAACCAGTACGAATATAACCTACATGTCCAATCGAACTATGAGCTAGAGGTCTTTTGACTTTCGTTTGGGCCATGGCGGCCAGTGCTCCTAAGATCATAGAAGCAATGCTGCAGAAAAAGAAGATTTGTTGTAATGTACCCCCATAGAAAGTTCTATAACAAAGTTTGTTGTTGTTATAATAATATACATGATGCTTCTATGTCTATATTTTGTTTTTATCGACACCTCTGTCTCTCTCTCTCTCTCTCTAAGCATGTGGACATGTTTTTCGATTTTGGTTTTTGCTTGAGGACAGGCAAGGTCTAAGCTTGGGGGAGTTGATATGTCCATTTTCCATCATGTTTTCCTACTGTTATTTATAATGTTTTTATGCATAATAATGCTTTATGGAGTAATTCTAATGCCTTTTCTCTCATAATATGCAAGGTTTACACAAGGAGGGAGAATACCGGCAGCTCGAATTCTGGACCTGAAAAAGCTACGTCAAAGTTACCTATTCTGCACATCTCCAAATGAGCTGAAACTTCACGGAGATTTCTATGGAATATTTAAGAATTATTGGAGCAAATAACTACCAGAAGGGGCCCACTAGGTGGGCACAACCCACCTGGGGGCGCCAGTGCCCCCGGGCGCGCCCTGGTGGGTTGTGCCTTCCTCGGCCTACCTCTGGTACCCATCTTCTGGTATATAGGTCATTTTGACCTAGAAAAAATCAGGAGAGGACTTTTGGGATGAAGCGCCGCCGTCTCGAGGCGGAACCTGGGCAGGAGTACTTTTGCCCTCCGGCGGAGCGATTCCGTTGGGGGAACTTCCATCCTGTAGGGGGGAATCATCATCATCATCATCACCAACAAATCTCCCATCTTTGGGAGGGCAATATCCATTAACATCTTCAACAACACCATCTCCTCTCAAACCCTAGTTCATCTCTTGTGTTCAATCTTTGTATCGGAACCTTAGATTGGTACTTGTGTGTGACTAGTAATGTTGATTACATCTTGTAGTTGATTACTGTATGGTTTATTTGGTGGAAGATTATATGTTCAGATCCATTATGCTATTTAATACCCCTCTGATCTTGAGCATGATTATCATTCGTGAGTAGTTACTTTTGTTCTTGAGGTCATGGGAGAAATCTTGTTGCAAGTAATCATGTGAACTTGATATGTGTACGATATTTTGATGATATGTATGTTGTGATTCCCTTAGTGGTGTCATGTGAACGTCAACTACATGGCACTTCACCTTATTAGGGCCTAACGGAATGCACTGTGGATTAGTTATTAGATGATGGGTTGCTAGAGTGACAGAAGCTTAAACTCTAGTTTATGCGCTACTTCGTAAAGGACTGATTTGGATCCAAAAGTTTAATGCTATGGTTAGATTTTATCTGAATACTTTTTTCGTAGTTGTGGATGCTTGCAAGGGGGTTAATCATAAGTAGAAGGTTTGTTCAAGTAAGAACAACACCTAAGCACCGGTCCACCCACGTATCAAATTATCAAAGTAGCAAACACGAATCAAACCAACATGGTGAAAGTGACTAGATGAAATTCTCGTGTGCCCTCAAGAATATTTTGCTTACCATGTCGAGGGGATGAACCCCAGGCAGGCAACAGAACCCGGATCTATTTCAAAAATAGCGGGGCCCGCATCGCCCCGCAAACCGGCGTGCGCCAAGCCGGGTCGCTCGACCCGGCAAGGCGCGTAACCCGGCCAAGACCCTCGACTCGGCAAGGTACGTCGACCCGGCCGTAGCGGCTGGCGCAAGGCAACTCAGCCCGGCGCAACCTTGGCTTCCCCAGCAAGCCAACCCACCCATGGCGTCCACGGCAACCCAGCCACGGGTCAGCTCCTGTCCCATCCAGGCCATAAGATGGGACGAGACCTCAATCACCGATGACCAAGACTACAGTGCCCCCGCCCATGCCCGTGGTCAGCCGGAGCGTGGCAATAGTGCCCCTTACCTACCCGCTGACCAGGGCTGGCACGGCAATAGTGTTCCTGTCCTCACCACTGACGACAGCAAGCGGCAGCCTGACGGAGAACACTATGCGCGTCTCGACTCGGCCATGCCATGACGATCGACAAGACGGCGCACAGTCCCCCTAGGCACGCGAGGCCCGCACCTAGGGGAACCCGGCGAACCACAAGCTCCCAAGCGGGACCCAGCCCGGTACCCCGGACACCAACAATATGGACCCACCGACTCGGCACATTACCATTGTAACCCTGGGTGGGTTGATCTATAAAACCCCCCAGGAGTCCACACCTACGAGGGCATGATATGTGTGATCCCCGGCATGCAAAGCCATACGAGATAAAGCAAGCAAGATAGGACTAGCCACAACATAGCAACACCAGAGAGAAGGAGCAGCCGAAGCCTTGGCCAGCCTCCTTCCCCCTCCATACAACTCCAGGAGCGACATTGTACTATCAACCATCCAACTAAACTCGGCAGGACTAGGGGTGTTATCTCTCCGGAGAGCCCCGAACCTGGGTGTGTCCGGCGTCCCGCGCCCGTGCATATCAACCTCGCCTCCGAAGCCCACCAGCGCCCTCGAGCCTCCTCCTCTCTTTAGTCATCCCTTGGCATCTGCCATGCGCCCACCACGACAGTTGGCGCCCACCGTGGGGCAGCTCGAGGAGCTGGCCGAAAGCATACTTCAGACGGGGCCCCTCTCCTACTCCGACAAGTCCGTTGTCACAGCCCTAGAATATTGTTTGTAAATAGTTGCATCTTCATCCAGGCATCATATTTAAATTTCTGAAACATGAGTTGAGGATTGTTGGAAGCCTCAAAACCCTAAATAAAAGCAGGGCAAAAGAACCCTGGAAAATGCATTCAATGATTCCAAAATGGCCTTAACTAATGTTGGTTATATTTTGGCCAGGGTTTTACACCAAACCAAAAATAATGAACATTTTTGAGGAATATTTTGAGCATTGAATTTAAATCATATTCTATTTGAATTTGGAATTATATTCATAATATATGATGAATATATTTTCAAATGACCTGAGATATTTTTTGTATTTGTGAAGAAGTCCATTAAGTGACTTAAAATATCCAGGGGAGTTTTGGCACTGTTTTCAAATTGTTTGAATTTGAATTCAGTGGCAACTAAATAAGAAAAACAAAACAGAACAGAAATAAATAGAAAGAGAGAGGAAACCTACCTGGGCCACTTACCCGCAGCCTACCTGGCGCCACCAACCGGCCCAGCGGCCCAGCCCATCTCCACCCCCTCCCCTAACGTCTTCCTCCCTCGCCAGAAGGACAGAGGCGAGGCGTGGCGCACGCCCGAGAGGCCTCGGCCACCTCCTGCTTCCTCCTCGACGCCCGGAGACGCCACGCACCTCCCTGCCTCTCTTCCTCACTCTTCCGCGTCCTCATCCCCTCCCTCTGGACTGCTCCCCCTCCTCTGGCTCTCTCTTTCCCTCTCTCCCCTGTGATCCCCGAGCGCAGCCGTCGCCGCCGTTCGCTATAGCCGCAGCCACCAGCCCTCCCTCGCCCCTCCGTCGGTTCCATAAGCTCCGCCGCATCGTCCTCGACCTCCTCGCTGAGCTACGCAACGCCGGACGCCCTGAAGCCTTGCCAGTGCCGCCGTTTTCGACCTCGGCCGCCGGAGATCCCCCTTGATGCTTCGCTCGCTCCGGTGCCTCCCCGAGCTCGCCGAGGCCACCGCTGCACCCGCTGTGAGCTCCTGTGCTGTTTCCCCCCTCTTCCCTGGCCCGATTTCTTCCTCTAACACCGATGCCGTCGCGGCCGAGAGCTTCTCGCCGCCGGCCATGGCGCAGCCGTGGCCATAGCCGCGCATGCCCACGACGGAGTGCTCCACCGTGCTCATAAAGCCCCCAGGAGCCCAGCACACAAACCAGCTCCCCCTCCCGCGCACCGAAACGCCAAACCCGCGGGTGCCCGAACTCCGGCCGCCGCGGAAGTGCTCGTCGCCGTCGACTCAGGCCATCCCAACTGCTGTCGCTGCTACCAGTAGATGCGCAAGAACGCCAGCAAGCCGTAGCAACAAACCGCGCTCAAAATGGAGCCCCGTAGCGTTTTTCCGAAACGCTCCGCCGTCGTTTTGGTCGCCGCCGGCATAACTCCGGCGAGGGTGACGTGGCAGATTAATTCGGGCTAATGACACTGACAGCAGGGCCCCACCCCTGGTCAAACCTCAGTTAGCGCTGGGTTTGACCGGGATTAGCTCCTGTGTCACTGACGTGTGGCCCCCACACGTCAGGTTTGACCTGGGGCGCCCAGTTGACCCTGCTGACGTCACCGTGACATGGTGCTGACGCCATAATCATTTATGGATTTAATCTTATTCAGGAAATTCCAGAAAATGCCTAAAACTTCTAAAATTCATAGAAATTCAACCGTAACTCCAAATGAGATAAATTATATATGAAAAATTATCAGAAAAATTCAAGGAATCCATCTGTACCACTTTCATGCATGTTAGAACAACTTATAGCTGCTGTTTAGCACAAATCAATTAAATGGCATTTGTATAATCGCATATGGAGTTTGAATTTGAATCTTGTATTCAAACCAACTTCATTTAATCTGTTGCTAGTTGCATTAGCTCAAAACACATTCATTTTGCCATGTCATGATCATGCATCATATTGTGCATTGCATTGATTGTGTTCCCTTCTGTGTTGCCGGTATTTGTCCCCTCTCGATAGACGTGATACCGATGATGTGATCGTTGACACTGATGAAGACTCAATGTTATCTTCAGAAGTGCCAGGCAAGCAAAACCCCCTTGTTCATTCCGATACAATCCTACTCTCTCGCTCCTGCTCTCTTTTACTGCATTAGGACAACACCGATTCATCTGTTACTTGCTGCGGTAGCTGAACCCCTTTATCCTTTGCATGACCTGTCATTGCCACAGTAAATAGATGAAACCCACTAGCATGAGTAGGAGTTGTTTGAGCCCTGATGTGCCTACTCATTCATGCTTGTTTGTCATGCCTGCTACTGCTTAGAGTTGAACCAGGTCTGATTCATCGAGGATGAATCAGAGGTGTGTGAACATGTCCTACTATGTGTGAGCTAAGTGTGTGATCACGATTTGGTAAAAGGTGTCGGTGAGAGGCCATGTAGGAGTACATGGTGGGTTGTCTCATTGAAGCCGTCCTCAGGAACTGAGTTCTGTGTTTGTGATCCATGATTCAGCTACTACCATACATTGGGCCCTGAAATATGACCCCGCTCGACTTCTTATTCACCCTTGTCCTCTGTCCAGGAGTTGCAAGTAGTTTCTGGTGTTTGTAGCTTACTGGAGGCCGTGGACAGCGCTGACTGTAGGGGTGGGCTGTGATGCGGTAGGTACGTGGCACGGTGTACCGGATGCCCGTTTGGTGTCTCGGGAACCCTGTTCACATCGTTTGGGGCTGTGAGCGAAACTCCGGCCGGATCTCCTCATGGATGGAACCCGAATAGGCGATAAACCTGGACTAGAGACTTGAGTGTTTAGGTAGGTCGTGGTCTACACCCACGTCGGCTTTCGCTTGAAGTCTGCCGAGCACATGTCGTGTGCAGACGCTAAGTGGTGGAAACATGTATGAAGAAGTACACCCCTGCAGGGTTAACATCATCTATTCGAATAGTCGTGTCCGCGGAAAAGGACTTCTGGGTTGCTTATATCAGTTCATAGACAAGTGAAAGTGGATACTTTAAAATGCGCAAGATAAGCGTGAGTGCTATGGATGGCGTTCTCGTAGGGAGACGGGAGCGGATCCATAGTGGTGTATTGATATGGTGAATATGTGGACTCGTGTGCGCCACCTCAAAGAGTTACATTGCAGTCGTAGTTTAGGATAGCCACCGAGTCAAAGCTGGCTTGCTGCAGTTAAACCCCACCACCCCTTTGTTGATAATGATGCATATGTAGATAGGTCTGATGTAAGTCTTGCTGGGTACATTTGTACTCACGTTTGCCTATTTTATGTTTTTGCAGAGAGACTTCGGTCTCGCTAGTAGTTTCACGTGGACTTCGACGTTTAGCTTGATACCTCAGCTACGATCTTGTGCCCTCGGCAGGATCTGATAGATAGTCAGGCTTCTCAGCCTTTTTCATTTATAGATGTCTGTACTCAGACATGATAGCTTCCGCTTGTGCTTTGACTTGTATGCTCTGAGTGTTGGGTCATGAGACCCATGTTTGTAATATCTCGCTCCTCGGAGCCTAATGAATAAAGTACTTGTGTCGTAGAGTCATGTTGTGATGCTTCGTTGTATTTGCACATATCGAGCATATTGTGTGTGTGATTGAAATGCTTGGTATGTGTGGGATCTGACTATCTAGTTGTTTATCTTTAGTAGCCTCTCTTACCGGGAAATGTCTCCTAGTGTTACCGCTGAGCCAGGGTAGCTTGCTACTGCTCTGGAACACTTAGGCTGGCCGGCATGTGTCCTTCTTCGTTCCTGTGTCTGTCCCTTCGGGGAAATGTCACGCTTTGAGTACCGGAGTCCTGTTAGCCCGCTACAGCCCGGTTTACCGGAGTCCTGCTAGCCCAGTGCTACAGCCCGGACCCACTTGCTGATGACCGACACGTTCGAAGATGGGTCATGGATGCCTGTCCCTGTAAGTCTGTGCCACTTTGGGTTTACGACTAGTCATGTCAGCCCGGGCTCTTTATCATATGGATGCTAGCGACACTATCATATACGTGAGCCAAAAGGCGCAAACGGTCCCGGGAAAAGGTAAGACGACACCCGTGGGGATACCGTGCGTGAGGCCGCAAAGTGATATGAGGTGTTACCAGCTAGATCGATGTGACATCGAGTCGGGGTCCTGACAGCGTTGGCATCAGAGCCGGACTGCCTGTAGGTTCTCCAAGCCAAACTGGTCGATGTTGAGTCTAGAAATTCTTTAGTTATATGTAGGGGAATTGTTTGTGGGTTGGAACGTAAGGCTCTTTTTACTCCTTATACCTTATGACTTTCTGATCTGAGTCAGTCCATTCTTCCACCGGGGGTTAAGGAATTAGGATCTGTTCTCTCTATCAGGATCACGTGTTACTAATCAGTAGTACCTTATAAGTTTGATGGTTACAAGCCTAGTTCAGTTCTACTACCACATTGTGTTGCCAACATGGTTTCAGAACTTTGATATGATGATGTTGAGTGTGTACGAAATCCTTTGTCAAATGTCTCAAAATCCTTTTTGAGCATTTACAGCTGTTATGCTGTCGAAATTTTGCTAGAAATTCTAATGCCTTTGCATTATGATTATGCTTTCAGATGGCCACTCGCGACCTCAATCAAGTGGTTCGCCTGACTCGATGCCTAGATGTACCCGGCCATACTGCTAAGTTGGTCAGGGTAATGACTGAGGCTGGATACCGCTGGTATCCTGAGTACACGGTCGAAGAGCAATTCCGGGACTTCAATCAAAGCCAGTATCTCTGCACTGTCAGGATATTTCCATCTTATCCTGGATCCACTGAGCCTCTTCACTGCTCCTATGGACTCGGGGTTACTATTGAGATGGCTGTGCAGGATGCCGCCTACTCCATGATGACCATTATGCGAGTCAGATCTGGTTTATTTCGGGACTCTGATTTCCGGTATATGCCAGGATCACTTCCGGGAGCACAAGGATATCTCCAAGCTATTTATGCTGATTCCACTCAGGAGGATTCACGAACTCGCACCACTGCTGAGATGCTCGAGGTTAAGGATCGTGAAAATCGGGCCTTAAGGTTAGAGCTCTTCAATACCCGTGCTGACCACTGGGCCACTTTGACTCGGTTCGCACCGGCGGTGCAAGCTGGATTCTCAGATATGCGCGATCTCTATCCTGTGAGATCTGCTCTGCCTGACGTGATGGTTTGGCGTGATGTAGGAGGCATCACCCCACCTCGCGGTCCCCGCAGGCCACCGTTTGTTGGTCCAAGGCCTCATCCTAGCCCCTATGGTCCACAAGCTCCGCGAGATCATCTGTTTCCGGATGAACATGTTGAGCTTCCAGGCTATGGAGGTGACTTTTATGAGGACTACTACGGATCGGTCTGAGTTAGGGGTAGTATCCCTAGTTTGCACTAGCTGTGTCATCTATCGTTCCGCGTGACTCGTGGGATATGACCTAGTTTGTACTCTTTCCGGAGTTGTAGAAAAATAATGTATAGGAGTTTGGAATGCCTCCGATGAGATGTAATCCCTTTTCACCGTAATAGTACTTCGTTTGGTCTTGTACTAAACCTTGTATGGTGTGTATGACGATGGAATAAAAGAAGCAGTTTCTGTATCTACCATGTCATACGGATGATCATCTTGCATTCCGAGTTATTCCTCACATTATGTATTCCTATGTCGGAATTTTATCATTCTGACTAAATCTTTGTCTTGTTTACCTAGGATGGTCAACACGCGCGCCAACCCTGCTTCTCAAGAGCAGGCCGAAGGCAGTGAAGCCAGGAATGAAAATCTGCCTCATCCTCCTTCACTAGCCGAGGTGATGATGGAAGCTGAGAGAAACAAGCGGGAGACAAACCGTTTGTTGGAGCGTATTGAACAGAATACAGCACACCATCAGAGGGCTAACGTGGTGTCACTTAGTGATTTTATCAAATTGCATCCACCCACGTTCCACCACTCCGTCGAGCCTCTCGACGCTGATGACTGGCTTCGCAGTATTTCTCACAAGCTGCGTTCCGCGCTGGTAGCGGAGGCTGACAAGGTCACCTTTGCCGCATATCATCTTGAAGGCCCCGCCAGTCTATGGTGGGAGAATTATGGAGCTATGCGCCCAGCG